>NW_016814816.1:1357600-1360649 GCF_001698545.2 Rhinopithecus bieti | reverse complement strand
AAAAAAAAAAAAAAAAAAAAAAGGAAAGAAAAAGAAAAAAAGGAAAATAAAATCTTCAAGTTTCTGGAGAAGTGATCCTATGTAATATTTCCTCTTGAAGGGTACACCTTGTGGAGAGATCTGTGCCATATCCTCCTGTTAAATAAGACACCTTGGAGGATGCTTGGCAGAATCCTGGTTTGAGAACATCTTTTTGGAAGCCAGAATTGTGATTTAAAGTTAAAGGAAAGAAATAGTGCTTCTCCAACTTCAGTTCCAGGAAAGCGTTTGTCTTCATCACCCTCATCCAGACTAACAGTTTGTGCTTAGGAAAGACAGATGTGTCCTGCAGGTCTTTCTACCCTCACATGATGAAGCCAGCAGTGCATCATACCTGGCTTGTGAACAAACAGAGAATAGCAGCTTCCATTTCACAAATACATCCATTCACTCTGATGATTTTTTTCCTCTGGCTGAGGGAGCAAAATGCCCATTACAGTGTATACTCCCTATCCCCAGGCTTTAATATATCTTGCAGCAGCTCTCCTCAGCATTCCACATTATAAAATCAATCTCTATTTAAGTAAGAGGGGGATATTTATTTCTTAATTTTTTAATAATGCATTTTGTGATTTGTTATAGCTTCAGTGTTGTATTATTTATTTATTGTGCCTATAGGGTGCACTGCCACTTGGTAACAGAGGAGCTATGGAAACTTGAGACCTAAGCAGAAATGAGTTCAATAATATTGCTACATTCTAGGACTTTCTCCAAAATTAACAACAGAACAAAAGTGCAAGGCAATGATAACCCATCTGACAGCGTTTGGAGAGTGTTTGTGAAAGCAATGGTGATGAAGGTTTTAAAAGAATGTCAGGTAAAGGGAAGTGACAAATGGATGAACTATTTTAAAATTCAGAACCATTTCATAAGCCTTATAAAACTGGATTTGCTATGTTCTTGGGGGGAAGAGTGTTTATTTTATGTTTTACTAAGGAAAAAAATGTTCAAGAACCTAATAGAACTTCAATATGTTTTCTCTCTCTTCTTGCAGATCACATAAGCAAGAATGTTGATGAATATAGCGTGGGACCAAGATGCCTTCATTTTGATTCCAAGGCCTGCTTGACAAAGTGCTGAAAGGAAAGAGGATCTTCAACTTTTTTTTTTAAAAAAGGAATGACTTGGTGTGTTTGTTCTTAACAATTGTTAAACAACATAAAATGTGGTTCTTATACTTAATTTTTGTCTCCCAAAGTTAAAGTAATAGGAAGTAACCACACAGTTGAAAATTTGCTGATATACATACAAATGATGTCATAAAAAGTGGGGATGTTTAGATAAAAATCAGGGTTAGATTGACATGTTTAACCCCAAAGCTTTCTACACCTGGAAGACATTACTCAAGCCCTGTTACCAGTGCTATGATACTAATTAGTGCCAATACCCTCCAATAATTTTGAATTCTTTAACTCTCTCATTAATCCTGATGTGCATTTCAGGAAAATGAATTCATGCTGATTTGACATCAAGCAATAAATAAAGGCAGTGAAGGACACTTGCCCTTGGTGGAAAGATGGCATCTTAGCCAGGCAGCCAGCTGGTCTGTCAACAGCATTTATTGAGTGTCTAATGAGAGAGAGTGCTACGAGACAAAGAGGAGATACGGGCCCTGGCCTTGAGGAGCAGCCAGGGCAATGACAGAGGCAGAGAAAAGAGTGGAGATGTGTCTGCCAAATACTGGAGAAGCAGTACATCAGCGAGGGCAACCTGGAGGAGGGAGTGCCTCCCGTTTGCTGAGTGCCTTGCACACGGCAGCCTATGCTAATGGCCTTTTTATTGGTGAGCACATCAGATACTCAATGCTGTGAGGGAAGTGGTGTCAACTTCTGCATGCCTCAGTTTCTCAGCTGTAAAGTGAACTCCACTGAGCGACTGGGGAGTGGTAACGCCAGTTTCTGTGTGGCTCCTTCCACCTGGCTGGAGGTCAGAGGGCACTGAACACAGAAAGGGGAGAGGAAATGAGAAGAGGGATGCTTCAGCTACAGCTGTCCAAGACTCCCCCACCTTTCAGGCCCATTAAGAACATGTAAGGTTTCAAATGAAGGGAAAAACTATGAAATTCTCATTTTAGGATTTGGCTAAGGAGATTACAAAAGAATCACAATATACACATTTGGCTTTAGCACATGTTCAGTTCTGTCATATTTGTGTGTTTTATGGTGGTGGAAGGAAATGTATAGCTGGATGACTGTGTGATCTAGTAACTTTTCAATAACATGGCAGGGTGGAGCCTGCTGATTCTCCATCCTGTTTGTCTCTAGGTGCACAGCAGTGCAACGTAGGGGTGCCTCCCTAATGGGTTGCAAATTTTTCATTTATTTCTGATGTGTTCTGGGGATGAAACCAATGAGCAGAAGGTGGAGCAAACCTACTCCCCATTTCCCCGATGTAGAGAAGGTTCTTCCTTTATATTCTCATCAACCCCATTCTTGGGTCCTATATTAGTCCATTCTTGCACTGCTGTAAAGAAATACCTGAAATGGGGTAATTTATAAAGAAAAGAGGTTTGATTAGCTTATGGTTCTGCAGGCTATACAGGAAGCATAGTGGCTTCCACTTCTGGGGAAGCCTCAGGAAATTTATAATCATGGCAGAGGTGAAGGAGAAACAGGCACGTCTTACCTGGCCAAAGCAGGAACAAAAGGAGGGAGAGGAGATAAATACTTTTAAGGGATGAGATCTTGTGATAACTCACTCTTGCTACAACAATACCAAGGGGGATGGTGTTAAACCATAAGAAACTCAAACAAATTTACAAGAAAAAAACAAACAACCCCATCAAAAAGTGGGCAAAGGATATGAACAGACATTTCTCAAAAGAAGACATTCATACAACCAACACACACATGAAAAAATGCTCAACATCACTTGCCATCAGAGAAATACAAATCAAAACCACAATGAGATACCATCTCACACCAGTTAGAATGGCAATCATTAAAAAGTCAGGAAACAACAGGTGCTGGAGAGGATGTGGAGAAATAGGAACACTTTTACACTGTTGGTT
>NW_016814816.1:1345982-1354750 GCF_001698545.2 Rhinopithecus bieti | reverse complement strand
GGATTGCATTGGGAGTTATACCTGATATAAATGAAGAATTGATGGGTGCTGATGAGTTGATGGGTGCAGCACACCAACATGGCACAAGTATACATATGTAACAAACCTGCACGTTATGCACATGTACCCTAGAACTTAAAGTATAATAATAAAAAAAAAAGAAACTGCCCCCATGATCCAATCACTTCCCACCAGACTCCACCTCCAACATTGGGAATTACAATTTGACATGAGATTTGGGCAGAGACACATATGTAAGCCATATCATGTCCCTTGGCAATAACAGTACAGAGGGATATTAACTGGCCTTTGTGAATACACAAGAGCCATAAAGACTTTAGTTGTAGCCATATGAAACTATAGACACTAGTTGTAATAATAGAAATGTTTCATCAATAAGCTGGTTGTTTTTAATTTTGAAGAAAGCACAAAAAGTTTGATTTTCTTCTTTCTCTCTTTTTGGTTAAAGTGACGATTTGGAGGAAGTAAGAGTTGGAATGACTGTGAGCAGAATGACTGTGTTCTGTCAGACACGCTCAGCCTCAGGAAGCCAAGCCATAGCTCACATGTATGGGAAGCAGAGGCCCTCAGAAGATGGGTATAACATAGCCATGTTTGCCTGCAGAATTTGAATATGAGATGTTCATATTCTTTATTTCCAAATACAATATTTTCAAATAATTTTCTTCTGAATTAGAGGAAATAGGCTTAAATTTCAGCATAATTCATTCACTTAGCAAACACACATGGATCACCTATGGTCAAATAGAATACCAGGTACTGGGGATTTAGAAAAGCCTGTCTGGCCCTGTCCTCAAGGAGCTCGATCTATGGGGAAGAACATATATAAAGTGTGTAGAACCCACTGTGATACCTGTGGATTGTAGATATGTGTACAAGGTAACTTAGTTGTCCAGAAGAGGTCACAGTTCTTGGCAAACATGTTTACATTACTCTAGGACGTGGCTGTGGACAGACGTTATAAAACAAAGTGAATGACTTTTTGGCTTGGAGGGCTGTATAAAGTTCCATTCTAGTTTACAAGTCTAAGTTCTTACCTTCTAGTAAGTAGAAACTTGGGTGTTCTGTATTTGCCGCAGGCTAATGTATGGAAATGGAATCCAAGAGTCTTGGAGGTGCAGGGTTTGAAATTCCTTAAAAGCTCAATATGTCCATCTTCTCCATTCCCACTGCAGGTTATCCACCTGTAAGTGGAGAAACATTTCTGATCTCACAAGGGACACATAAACGGAGGACTGGCCTGACTGAATCTCTCATGCTGGAAGTTGCCATGACTCCAGTAGGAAGGGAAGGAAAGCTATCTATCAGAATTGTGAGGGGCCAAATAGGAGGCAAATGGGTGAGCATATTGTACCATGCTCTCCTAAACTTTAGGGAGTGAAGTGAATGTCGGTCAGCCAAATCATAATTTTAATGGACTGGGAAATTTGGCTCATTAAAATAGTCCTATAAATAAAACCAAAACATACAATTTTAAAGTAAAAAAATAAAAAAATGGAACCTGAGTCAAATCAAACCAGATTAAGAAAAAACAAAACAAAACAAAACAAACAAACAAAAAACCAGAGTGTCACTAGAAGCAATGGTAAGCAAAATGAAAGAAGAAAAGAAGTAGCAGAGGATCTTAAGTTTCTTTTGTTTTCTCCTTTTCATAATGGAAAAATCTCAATTATAATAAGAAATAGAGTGACTGATGTAATAAATCCTCATGTGTATTCATCACCCAGCTTCAATAATTTTATTAGCTCATGACCAAGCTCGTTTCATTTATAACATCCCATTTCCCCACCCTGCTGCACCCCCACTGGCCCGGGATTGAGATGGTAATTTTGAATGTGAAATCAACCATATCCAGGAAGGAGAGCAGTGGGCAAGGGGTAATCTGTGCCAATTGTGAGGATGTGCCAGTTGGCACCAAGTAAAGAGGTGGCATCTGTATCTGTATCTCGTGCTTGTTTGTCCCTTTTTTGCTTCCAAACTTTTTGTTTCTTTCTAGTGCTTAGAGTTATAGATTCTAGGAAGTTAACTACAAGTGTTTTAGGTGTTTTCTGCTTTAATAAATAACCATATCTGAAAAGGAGAAGGGAGGAAGGGAGACAGAATGGTAAGATGGAACGAGGGTTGTAGGACTGAGGAGCAAGGCACAGAGATTAAGCTTGCAAGTGGCCAATCCAACCCTTGGAAGATGGGCAGAGTCCCAGCCCCCTTCCCTCTACCTTCATTCCCTCCATGCTCCAGGCAGACAGGCTGAACCACTGTCAGTTCCCCGATAACCCACATTTTCTTGACTCCAAGTTTCTTCAAATGCTGTCACTCAACTTCAAATGCCACCTCTTCCTTTTATCTTGCCAATGACTCCTCCAGTCTCAGCTTTTACACCACTTCCACTATGAGGTCACTTAGCTCCAAAGTGGCTAGGTGGAGCACCCTTTCTAGATCCTCTCCAGCTTCCTGTAGTCATCGCAATGGAGCACTTTCCACATTGTTGTGTAACTCCCTGTGTAATCACTTGTCCTGCCTAAAAACGGGGATTCAATAAGACTAGAGCTGTGATCATTTTGTAGTTGTACCCCGCGTGTGTGTCCAGTGCCCAGCACATAATAGATGCTAATATAATTTTAATGAATGCATAATAAATAAACTGAAAATAGAATTTTTAGTATATGCAGCAATGCATACCTAAGAATAGGGAGTGAGTGATCCAGGGCCTTCTTTGTGGAAATCAGATAAAAAGTGATGTTTTTGAGAACAAATGCTACCCCCAAATTAGGGCACACTGTGTATGAACTGAATTTCGGTCCTCTCTGGCTTCTTTAGTTAGGTGTCCTTGTGCAACGAACAACCTGCCCAACTACATCCAGCAAACGTGGAAGGATCTTTACACCAGTGGTTTTCAACTCTGATCACATGTCAGAAAAACCTGGGTAACTTTTTGAAAATGTCCCTGTCCAAGCCCCAATCTCAGAGACTTGGATTTAATTGATCCTGGGGCATTGGTTTTAAAGCCCCTCCTGGTATTGCAGCCTGAACTGAGAACTACAGCTGTAGATCTATTGTCATGATCATCTCACTCTAAGTTGTATTACAGATGGGTGTTTGCCTCTCATAGGCATGCTGATGGGGTTCACGGTCCAGCTGAAATGCTAATGGCAACACCAATCATTGGCACTTCTAGATTTACTGCCAGGAGTCTTTGCCTTTATCACCCAACCCCAGACATCTAGACATGCTCCAAAGACCTGTCCCTCACTGAAGAGAGAGCTAAGAGGCAGCTGCACCACTACCCTGACCTGCAACTTGGGATTATGAAGGCAAGAGTTCTGAAGTTAAGTCTTTGCCCAGCCCATACCTGGTGTGTGACCTTGGGGAAGTTACTTAACAATTCCCTGCTTCAGTTATCTTGTCTATAAAATTAACTAATGGTGTGGGTGTACTTGCCAGAAATGGCATAAGATTTAACGAGCAAATACTTGTAAGCTACTCCATAAATATAAATTGTTGCACAATTGCTAAATGACTTCATTGTTTAAAATTCCATAGAAACCTATGCTATTCCTCCAAATTTTTACAATCACTATTTGATTTATGCATACAAGACACCATTTGCCTAAAAATCCTTTCTTACATGGGCATTCTCTTTGATTTATTCTTTCACTCTGCCAGCACACAACCTGACATATGTATAAAGGATTTGCAAGAAAAATCACTTAATGCGTAGCATTTCCTTTGTTGTGACTGTCTTATCATGAACTGTTACAGTTGTCACTTATTCTCAGAATTGTTTGTCTAGTTTTTGTTCAGGCTTATAAATACTCACCTTGGACGTGGTTTATAGACAGTGTAGGGAAAACAAATGCGTATGCTGGAATAGTCAACTTAGATTTATTCTTACTTAAGGAAAAAAAGGGTTTAAAGGTTTAATGTGTGCTTGATAAGCTATAAGTCAGCCAGAAAGATGCAAGCAGTTTATATTTACTCTCCTGGGTAGACTTGACATTTACAGTTTCAACCTTTCTCAGTACTTCTTCAGCAGGTTATGTCTTTCCCAGAAGAACTGATCTCAAAGCACAATTTCCAAGAATGCTATTACCAGAAGAGTAGGGAATTTTCGCCAACTACATATTGTGGAGGAGTGGAACATGAACATAAGGGACTCAAGAATTTGAGTGTTTGTTAAAGTACCTTGAGTGGGCTTGACTGAGGCTGCTCATAGTGTCAGCCCTTTACAAATCTGTGAAGAAAGTTTGCAGTTGGTACCCACCCCCACCGATCTTTTGGCAGCAACCTCCACTCCTAGAACATTACCTTTCTTATTCCAGAAGAAAGCAATTAATATTTCTGGGCAGGAGTCAACACTCTAAAGGGGCCTGGACCTTGGGTCTGCTCTTTGGAGAATTCCTTGGGAACCTGGTGTTAAAACAAGGGGTCACATTTCATCGCCTTTCACCAGAGATTTAGTGTCGTGTGGTATGGAGACACAGGGCTCAACTTTTGGTTCACACTCTGAGGCTTTGGAAAATCACTTCATTTTCTAATCTTCTCTTTCCTACTCTGTAACATGAAGATAAAATACCCAATAGGGTTATTGTGGGGACAAATGACGTCATCTACATGAGATGTCTAACATCATGTCAAGCACACAGAAGAGATTCTTCAAAGGTTTGCTAAATTTGAATTATAAAATATCCAGGATCTTAATCCACAGAGAAGAGATACATTAAAAATGATAGACAGGGTAATATAGTGGAAAAACAATAGGCTTTAGTTTCAGAAGAGCTGAGTACCTGTCTCTGCCATCAACTAGCTGTGTAATCTTGGGTAAGTTAAGTAACTTATTACTTAACCTCCCTCATCCATCTTTTCCTGAGCTGGAAAATGAGAAAAACATTGTTCATCACATAGGGTTACTAGACAGATTAAATAAGATAACACAAGTGAATTCCTAAAAAAAAAAAAAAAAAAAAAAAAAAGGAAGGATTTGAAAGGGTCAATGATAACGGTTTGTGTTGCATCCATTTTCGGAAACAACTCTTCCATACCCTTTCAATCAGTGATAGATTAGATATTTTTTTCTAATAAAAAGTGATGTTATTTTTACAAGCCAAAAGGAAGTCTATTAGCTATAACTGAAATCTGTCACTAGCTACTATTCTTCACTAGTAAAATATATAGATCAAATTCTTTATACAAGGTTGGTGTTTCTCTTAGCCACAAGATGACACAGCAGCACTGATTAAGGCCTCCTTTCCTCTCATAGCATGTTACTAGGTTGTTTCCTTCATGATTACTAATTTCATATGACTTCACAGGCTGATTACATATTTATGTATTATTTATTATGCAAATCTAGCATTATACATTATTTAAAACTATATTAATAGTATGTATTATTTATGATGGAACTGTATTAATATATATTATTTCAAGTATCTTTGGCTAGGGCTTTTTTTTCATGTGGATTTTGGTCATTAGAAGTTGGTATTCCACTCAAGAATCAATACAGCTCTCCTGGGGACATCACCATCAAGTTCCCTATCATTGCAAATTCTGCATAGCCATTGTCTGTTAAATGACTCTAACATTAAGAGGCAAAGCCTACAGGGTTCTAACTGCCTAGGATTATGGTTACACAATGCCACTCCTTTAAAAAATTGTGAAGTAATTTTTATGCCATTGAGATTCCACCTCCTCTGATGGCAGCCTTCATTCTCAGAACATCGTCCTTCTGATTGTGGGACAAAGCAGTTGGATAAATTTGAGAAACTGAGCCATGATAAAATACATCAAGTAGGATGTATTTGGCTGCAAGCCATAGAAAACCTAAAAAATAGTGGCTTACGTATTGAGAATGTATATTATCTCACCAAATAGGAAATTTAAAGGTAGGTGAGTCCAGGGATAGTTCTGTGGTTTAATGTAGGGCTTAGCCTCTCTATGATTGTCCTCTCTTTCCTTTCTGTGCTCGACGATATTACTCTAGATTGTTGCCATATGGATGTAAGTTGGTTGACACACCCAAGCATCAAATCCTCTCACAAAAATCTTCAAATGAAAGAATGAAAGGGGCAAGAGAAAGCTTTGTTTTATCTTCAGCTCTAAGTTTTATCTGGAAGAAAATCTTTTCCAGAAATCCCCAGCAGACTGGGTCACATACCTACACCTTGACTAAATCACCAACAAGGAGTAATAAAACTGCCTCCTTTTTTTCCAGTGGCATGGAACAAACTATTGCATTCCCTGAGGATTGGAATAATCAAATTCAAGCAAAATTGGCTCTGTTAGCAAGGAAAGAGGGATAATAGTTATTAGGTGGGTAACCATAAATATCTGTCATGAGGTGCTAGGAATTTAGTTGGTCATTCTTTATGATAAAATTTACATTTAAAAGATAGAGATTTTTAAAAGAACCTAGACTATCTTAAATTTGCTACCAATATGGAATAACAGGGACATGATTTACTTTCTCATCTGAAAACGCAGAAAAAAATGTGACCCAATGATTTTCATGACATTTGACACCAGGGAATGAAGGACAGTGATTACCAAGAGACAACAAACAAATAAGGTGAGATCTAGAAGAATGTTAGAGAAAAGACTGACCATGTTGAATAGACCCATGGCAAAATATTAAGAAGACACAAATAGAACATCTAAAATGTCTGAGATGAAAAATATGCTGGATGAGATTAATGGCACATTGGAGTCTCTGGATGAGTGAGGGAGATATGGAAAAAAACATTTGAGTAAATAATGGCCAAAAGTTTTCCAAATTTAATGAACACTACAAATTCACAGATACAAGAAGCTCAGAAAACTCCAAGAAAAGAAAGAAAGAAAGAAAAAGAAAACAACTCCAAGGCACATCATAATAAAATTTCTTAAAACTAGTGACAAAGATAAAAATTTTAAAACAGATAGATAAAGAAGGTACGTCCAGAGGAACAAATATAGGCATGACAGCAGATTTCTCCCTAGAAACAACGTGAGCAAGAAGACAATGGAGCAGCATTTAAAATGCATTGAAAGGACAATTTTTTTTACAAACCTAACTTTAAACCTGAAATTCATAACCCAGCAAAATAGATTTCAAAATTAAGACAAAAGAAAGGATTTTTCATATATACAAAAGTTTAAATAATCTATCCCCTGCAGATCTGCATTATAAGAAATGTAAAGAAAGTTCTTAAGGCAGAAGTAAAATGATATTAGAAGATAATTTGGAATTAAAAGACTTGAGAATGGTAATTGGGCAAATATAGACATTTTCTTATCTAAATTTATTAGAAGCATAATTGCTTGCTTAAACAAAAAAAAATAACAGTGTAGCGTGCACTTTATGGCATCTATAGAAATTAAATGTATAACAACAATAGTACAGTGGACAGAAAGGGAGAAAGGAAGCATACTGCTGAAAGACTTTTATACTGTACATGGAGTGATATACTATCACTTGAAGGTAGACTGTGATAATTTTAAGATATATAATATAATTCTCTGATACCACGCCATGAAGAAATTAACCAGCTACTTGGTCACAGTTGATTAAATTGAACTCCCTTCTAAGTTGGAAGGGGCAACTGTTTATCTTGATTGAAACTGGCACACATTCTGAGTATCAGTTTACCTTATAGAGTGTTTGATTCACCAACACAGGATTGTACATTACATCACATTTGACCATGGGACCCACATTCCTACAAAGGAGATACAATGGTATGAACACGACCATAGGATACATTTTTTAAAAATGATACATGATTGTTGTACATATTTTGGGGATACATGTAATAACTTAATACATTCATATAATTTGCAGGGTAAAATCAGTGAAATTGGGATATTCATTATCTTAAATATTTGTCTCTTCTTTATGTGAGAAATATTCAAGTTATTCTCTTTTAGTTATTTTGAAATGTACAATATATAATTGTGAACTACAGTCAACCTACAAATGTATCAAACACTAGGTCTTATTTCTTCTATCAAACTGTGTACTTGTACCTGTTAATAAGCCTATCTTAATCCCTCTTTTCCTACTACCCTTTCTAGTCGCTGGTAACCACCAATCTACTCTCTATCATGAGATCCACTTTTTTAGTTTCCACATATAAGTGAGAATACATAATATTTGTCTTCCTGTACTTGTTTTATTTTGCTTAACATAAAGACCTCTAGTTTCATCCATGTTGCTGCAAATGACAGTTTTATCCTTTTAAAAAAAAATTTAAATGTACAACATTCCATTGTGCATATAATCACATTTTCTTTATCCATTCATCCATTAATGGGCACTTAGGTTGATTACATATTTTGGCTATTGTGAATAGTGCTGCAATAAACATAGGAGTGCAGACATCTCTTTGATATATTGATTTCTTTTCTTTTGGCTATATACATAGCAATGGAATTGCTGGATTATATGGTAGTTCATTTTTAGTTTTTAGGGGAATGTACATTCTGTTTTCCATAGTGGTTATACTAATTTAAGTTCCCACCAAAAGTGCAGGAGGGTTCCCCTTTATCTATTTTCTACTTTTTAAAATAAAAGCCATTTTAACTGGAGTGAGATGCTCTCTTATTGTGGTTTTAATTTGCATTTCTCTGATAATTAACGATACTGGGCTTTTTTTTTTTTCATGTAAAAAAACTTGGCCATTTGTATGTCTTCTTTTAAGAAATGCCTATGCAGGATGGGCGCGGTGGCTCAAGCCTGTAATCCCAGCACTTTGGGAGGCCGAGACGGGCGG
>NW_016814816.1:1313764-1345391 GCF_001698545.2 Rhinopithecus bieti | reverse complement strand
AAAAAAAAAAAAAAAAAAAAAAAAAAAAAAAAAAAGAAATGCCTATGCAGACCTTTTGTCAATTTTTAATTGATTTATTTCCTTTTTGTTTCTTTTGAGCTGCTTGAGATCCTTATATCGTCTGGTTATTAATCCCTTGTCAGGTGGATCATTTGCAAGTATTTTCTCTCACTCTGTGAGCAGTCTTTTCATTCTGATTATTTCCTTTGCCATTCAGAAGATTCTTAGCTTGATGTCATCCAATTTTTCTATTTTTGCCTTGGTTGCCTGTGCTTTTGAGGTCTTACACAAAAATTGTCTATGCCCAGACCAATGTCTTAGAGCATCTCCCCAGTATTTTCTTCTAGTAGTTTCATAGTTTCAGGCATTACATTTAAGTTTTTAATCCATTTCTATTTGATTTTTGTATGTGGTGAGAGAGAGGGGCCTAGTTTCACTTTTTCTGGTCATACAGGTTTCCCAGCACCATTTATTGAGGGGACTGTCCTATCCTCTTTGTACATTCTTGGTACTTTTGTCAAAAATGAGTTGGCTGTAAATGCATGAATTTATACTTGGGTACTCAATTATTTTCCATTAGTCTATGTGTCTGTTGTTATGCCAGTACCATGCTGATTTGGTTACTATGGTTTTGTATTATATTTTTGAAGTCAGGTAGTGTGATGCCTCCAGTTTTGTTCTTTTTGCTTAGTATTTCCTTGGCTATTTGGAGCCTTTTGTTGTTTCATGTAAATTTTAGGATTATTTTTTCTATTTCTGTGAAGAATGTCATTGGTATTTTGATAGGGATTGTATTAAATATATAAATTGCTTTGGGTAGTATTGTCACTTTAACAATACTCATTCTTCTAATCTATGAGCAAGTAGTGTCTTTCCATATTTTGTGTCCTCTTTTGTTTGTTTCATGAGTGTTTTACAGTTTTCCTTGTATATCTTCCACTTCTTTGGTTAAATTCATTCCTAGGTATTTTCTATTCTTTGTAGCTATTGTAAATGGATTGCTTTTTTAATTTCTTTCTAGGATTATTCACTGTTCACATATATAAATGCTACAGATTTTGTATGTTGTTTTGCATACTGTAAATTTACTGAATTTGTTTATCAGTTCTACGAGTTTTTTGGTGGAGTCTTTAGGATTTTCTAAGGCTAAAATCAGGTCATCTGCAAACAAGGTTAATTTGACATCCTTTCCTCTTCCAATGCTCTTTATTTCTTTCTCTTGCTTAATTGCTCTAGTCAGGAATTCCATTATAACATCAATATACATCAAATAAAGTAGTGAAAGTGGGCATTCTTGTCTTGTTCCACATTTTAGAGGAAAGGCTTTAAATATATCCTTGTTCAGTACCATGTTAGCTGTGTGTTTGTCATATATGGCCTTTATTATTTTGAGGTATGTTCCTTCTGTATGCAATTTGTTGAGGATTTGTATCATAAAGGGATGTTGAATTTTATTAAATGCAACTTCAGCATCTATTGAAATGATTATATGCTTTTTGTTCTTGGTTCTGTTCATGTGAGGTATCATGTTTATTGATTTGAATATGTTGAACCCTTCCTCACACCCTGGAATAAATCCCAGTTGATCATGGCGAATGACCTTTTTAACACATTGTTGAATTCAGTTTGCTAGTATTTTGTTGATAATTTTTGCATTTATGTTTGTCAGCGATATTAGCCTGTAGTTTTCTTTTGTTGTTGTGTCCTTACCAGGTTCTGGCATGAGGGTAATGCTGGACTTGTAGCATGAGTTTAGAAGTATTTCCTCCTCTTTGATTGTTTTGAAGAGTTGGAGTAAGATTGACATTAGTTCTTTTTATTTTATTTTATTTTACTTTATTTTATTTTATTTATTTATTTTTTTGAGATGGAGTCTTGCTCTGTTGCCTAGGCTGGAGTGTAGTGGCACAATCTCAGCTCACTGCAAGCTCCGCCTCCTGGGTTCATGCCATTCTCTTGCCTCAGCCTCCTGAGTAGCTGAGACCACAGGTGCCCACCACCATGCCCGGCTAATTTTTGTATTTTTAGTAGAGACGGGGTTTCACCTTGTTAGCCAGGATGGTCTTGATCTCCTGACCTCGTGATCTGCCCACCTCAGCCTCCCAAAGTGCTGGGATTACAGGCAGGAGCCATTGTGCCCAGCAACAGTAGTTCTTTAAGCGTATGGTAGAATTCAGCAATGAAGCCATCAGGTCCTGGGCTTTTCTTTGATGGAAGACTTTTTATTACAGTATCAGTCTCAGTGTTCATTATTAGTCTGTTGAGGTTTTACTATTTCTTCAAGGTTCAGTAGGTTATTCATGGCCAGGAATTTATCCAATTCTTCCAGGTTTTCCCACTTGTTGGCATATAGTTGTTCATAATAGTCTTTAGTGATTCTTTGCATTTCTGTGGTCTCAACTGTTTTGTCTATTTTTTTTTTTTTTGGTTTCTGATTATATTTATTTGGGTTTTCTCTTTTTTGTCTTAATCTAGCTAAAATTTTCTTGATTTTGTTTATCTTTTCAAAAAACCAAATTTTTTCTTCATTGATTTTTAGTATCAATTTCATTGATTTCTGCTCTAGTCTTTATTGTTTCATTTCTTCTACTAATTTTGGGTTTGATTTGTTCTTGCTTTTCAAGTTCCTTGAGGTGCATCATTAGATTGTTTATTTGAGGTTTTTCTATTTTTTTAATATAGGCATTTATTGCTATAATCTTCCCTCTTAGTATTACTTTTGCCGTATCCCATAGATTTTGGCATGTTGTATTTCCATTTTCATTTGTTTAAAGAACTTTTTAAAAAATTTCTTTCTTAATTTCTTCATTGACCCATTGGTCATTCAGAAGCATGTTGTCTAATTTCCATGTGTTGTATATTTTCCAAGGTTCTTCTTGCTATTGATTTCTACTTTTATTCCATTAAAATCAGAAGAGATACTTTATATAATTTTTACTCTTTTGAATTTATTGAGACTTATTTTGTGACCTAAGATATCATCTGTTCTAGACTGTTCCATGTACTAATGAAAAGAATGTGCATCCTGCAGCCATTGGGTGAAGTGTTTTATAAATATCAGTCAGGTCTGTTTGATCTAACGTATAGTTTAATTCTGATGTTCCTTTGTTGATTTTCTGTGTGTTCTGTTCATTACTGAGAGTGGGGTATTGAAGCCCTCTGCTATTATTGTATTGCAGTCTATCTCTCCATTTAAATCTATTAATCTTAGCTTTACATTGTTGGGAGCTCCAGGGTTGGGTGCATAGCTATTTATAATTGTTATGTCCTTTTGCTGAACAACCCCTTTATTATTATATAGTGAGCTTCTTTGTATTTTTTTACAGTCTTTTATTTGTAGTCTATTTTATCTAATATAATAATTATAACTACACCTGCTAATTTTTGGGTTCCAGTTACATCTTTTTCTAACCCTTAACTTTCAGTTTATGTGTTTTTATAGGTAAAGTGGATTTCTGGTAGTCAGCATATAGTTGGGTTTTGTTTTTTTGTTCATTTAGCTACTCTGTCCCTTTTAATTGGAGAATTGAGTTCATTTACATTCAGTGTTATTATTGATAAGTAAGGACTTGCTACCGCCATTTCGTTGCAGGTTTTCTGATTATTGTGTAACTTCTCTCTCTTTTCCTTTCTTACTGTCTTCTTTGTGGTTAATTGATTTTCTCTGGTAGTATGTTTTAATTCATTTATTTTTGTTTTTAGTGAATCTATTACAGGTTTTAGTATTGTAGTTAATATAAAGCTTACAAAAACTTTTTTTATTATACTTTATTATACTTTAAGTTCTAGGGTACATGTGCACAATGTGCTGGTTTGTTACATATGTATACATGTGCCATGTTGGTATGCTGCACTATTAACTCATCATTTACATTAGGTATTTCTCCTAATGCTATCTCTCCCCTCTCCCCCCACCCCATGACAGGCCCTGGTGTGTGAAGTTCCCCACCCTATGTCCAAGTGTTCTCATTGTTCGATTTCCACCTATGAGTGAGAATATGCAGTGTTTAGTTTTCTGTCCTTGTGATAGTTTGCTCAGAATGATGGTTTCCAGCTTCAGAACTCATTCTTTTTTATGGCTGCATAGTATTCCATGGTGTATATATGCCACATTTTTTAATCCAGTCTATCATTGATGGACATATGGCTTGGTTCCAAGTCTTTGCTATTATGAATAGTGCCACAATAAACATATGTGTTCATGTGTCTTTATAGTAGCATGATTTATAATCCTTTGGGTATATACCCAGTAATGGGATGGCTGGGTCAAATGGTATTTCTAGTTCTGGATCCTTAAGAATCGCCACACTGTCTTCCACAACGGTTGAACTAGTTTACAGTCCCACCAACAGTGTAAAAGTGTTCCTATTTCTCCACATCCTGTCCAGCACCTGTTGCTTCCTGACTTTTTAATGATCACCATTCTAACTAATGTGAGATGGTATCTCATTGTGGTTTTGATTTGCATTTCTCTGATGGTGAGTGATGATGAGCATTTTTTCATGTGTCTGTTGGCTGCATAAATGTCATCTTTTGAGAAGTGTCTGTTCATATACTTTGCCCACTTTTTGATGGGGTTGTTTGATTTTTTCTTGTCAATCTGTTTAAGTTCTTCGTAGATTCTGGATATTAGCCCTTTGTCAGATGGGTAGATTGCAAAAATTTTCTCCCATTCTGTAGGGTTGCCTGTTCACTCTGATGGTAGTTTCTTTTGCTGTGCAGTAGCTCTTTAGTTTAATCAGATCCCATTTGTCAATTTTGGCTTTTGCTGCCATTGCTTTTGGTGTTTTAGACATGAAGTCCTTGCCCATGCCTATGTCCTGAATGGTACTACCTAGGTTTTCTTCTAGGGTTTTTATGGTATTAGGTCTAACATTTAAGTCTCTAATCCATCTTGAATTAATTTTCATATAAGGAGTAAGGAAAGGATCCAGTTTCAGCTTTCTACTTATGGCTAGCCAATTTTCCCAGCACCATTTATTAAATAGGGAATCCTTTCCCCATTTCTTGTTTCTCTCAGGTTTGTCAAAGATCAGATGGCTGTAGATGTGTGGTATTATTTCTGAGGACTCTGTTCTGTTCCATTGGTCTATAGCTCTGTTTTGGTACCAGTACCATGCTGTTTTGGTTACTGTAGCCTTGTAGTATAGTTTGAAGTCAGGTAGCGTGACGCCTCCAGCTTTGTCCTTTTGACTTAGGATTGTCTTGGCAATGCGGGCTCTTTTTTGGTTCCATATGAACTTTAAAGTAGTTTTTTCCAATTCTGTGAAGAAAGTCATTGGTAACTTGATGGGGATGGCATTGAATCTATAAATTACCTTGGGCAGTATGGCCATTTTCACGATATTGATTCTTCCTATCCATGAGCATGGTATGTTCTTCCATTTGTTTGTGTCCTCTTTTATCTCAGTGAGCAGTGGTTTGTAGTTCTCCTTTAAAAGGTCCTTCTCTTCCCTTGTAAGTTGCATTCCTAGGTATTTTATTCTCTTTGAAGCAATTGTGAATGGGAGTTCACTCCTGATTTTGCTGTTTGTCTGTTATTGGTGTATAGGAATGCCTGTGATTTTTGCACATTGATTTTGTATCCTGAGACTTTGCTGAAGTTGCTTATCAGCTTAAGGAGATTTTGGGCTGTGATGATGGGGTTTTCTAAATATACAATCATGTCATCTGCAAACAGGGACAATTTAACTTCCTCTTTTCCTAATTGAATGCACTTTGTTTCTTTCACCTGCCTGGTTGCCCTGGCCAGAACTTCCAACACTATGTTGAATAGGAGCGGACCCCACTCTCTTCTGGATTGTGGACATCCAATTCCTTTGCTATCTGCTTGGACTTTTTTCACTTCTCTGTGGCCCCAGGAAATTTCGCCTTATCATATTTGAGCTCTGGGATATTGCAGGTGATAATCTCAGTGTTGTATATTTGTTTTCAGTTTTCTGTTGTGAGGAGTGGAGCCAGCTTACTTCTGTGCCATCAATTTGGAACCCTAGGATTCACTAATTTTATCATATTCCTCACCTTCCAGATATGATGAACTTCTGTAACAACATTTTGACAGGGAAGAACTTTTGATTTTGACATCTTAAAGAAGATACCCTAACAGAATCAGATTTCATCCTCCAGGATGTAACTTGTACCCAAAGTCAATAACATATTCCCCAGGAACAAGTCTAAGAACCCAGGGTTGGGGATAGCATTACTTGCAGTGATTGAAGGAATTTCTGCATTCTGTTTCGGCAACTCTAGGCTCTGTAGATTTAAAGGTGCTGGATCCAAAAGTTATGACTATTTTCACCAGGAGATAAAGCAAGAATCCTATTAAACTGTAAGCTATCATTGTGACCCAGTCACTTTGTTCTTCTTACACCAAGAAACTAGCAGGCAAGGAAAGGAGTCACCATGTTGTCAGTAGTAATTGATCCAGATCTTGGGGAAGTTACACAATGAGGACAGGGAATACTATGACACACAGGTGATTCACTGGAGCATCTCTTGGTATTCCTCTGATCAATCTTCAGTAAATGTACTCAAATCGCAGCTATTGCCTGAGATGGGCATGGTGACCAGTACCTCACTCAACCCTCAAGAATAAAGACTGATTGCCCTCTCAGCTTAGCCACCAAGACTATCAGAGATATCACAGAGAGTGAAAAGGATCTAGAATGGGTAACGACAGAAGATGAGGTATACCAGTTTTGGCTTTGAAATCAGCTACAGTGGTGGGGCTATAGTTCACTCTATTACCTTAATATGGTAAGTTTTCACTTAAAGATAACCCAACCAAAATCCTGAGAGGCTATTTCCACATGTGTTTAACTCCCTCTGGAAGAATACTCAAGTGTTGCAATGGCAGGACTGTAGGGGATGCTTTGATATGCCTCTGAGATCCCCTTTCAAGATCAAGGTACTTATTTTTCTAGCTGCAGAATGTTGCTTGTTGACAGCTTATACCCAAATACCTCTCCAGCAATTTCCCTCTGCCAAAGGGAGATACCTTACCCAAGTTTACACCACTGCCTGGCATATAACTAATAATTAGTTGTGGGTTGGGTCCCTACTCTTTCCTCAGTATGTTCAAATATAAAGGGCTATCTCAGCTCCAACATTATCAGTAGATCTGTCTGAGACCTCTACTGTAGCTGCATTATGGTTCAACTTTTCTCTCTGCTAAATTCTGCTTTCCTCACCCCTCGAAGGTATTGATTCCAAAAGCACACCAAAATAAACCTTTTGCATGCAAACCTAAGAGACTTTAAGTCTGTTTTCTAGGGCATCCAATATATGACCCACCATATTCACACCATCAAATACGGAGGAAAAGATACAAAGGCTGGCAAGAGGTATGCTTAACATAAAAAAGAAACTGTTAATAGAGGATTTTAAAGTAATAGATCAGTGTGGGATGGAGACAACCTTTAAGCCATTACCCACATATACTTGAAAGGCTAGCTTTGGCCCCAACAGAAATGTACAAGTGGGTATTACCTTTTGAAAATATATAGGAAGGTTCCTAGATTTTCCTATACTGTTGGCACAATGCCAGAGCAAAATGCCTTCAACAAATGAGAATCCAAACCTCTCTGATAGCAAAGCCTCAGGACCTTAGAGAAAAATGGTAGATAAAAACATCATTAACTGAGTTTTAAAAAATTGATCTAGATTGGTCTTCTAAGACATTCCCGAAGAACTAGTTTTAAACTTAGTTCCTCAATGCATGGATAAACGTATCTCCCCAACACCAAACTTTTCGGTGGAATTTCTGATCTCCCCTTTGCCCTGCCACCACCCCCATCACACACACACAGATCACTGTTACTCTTTGCTTGCTTTTTCTGTGATGAAATGGCCAAAATCCAGATGACCTGAGATGATCTGAACAACTGTCTGGAGAAGTCAAACCTTTGTGGAATGTCAATTCTCTCATCCAACTTTCCATTATTCTCAGCTTATTTATTCTACATGTGTATTATTCAGTTGTCTTTGTACTCTGGCTTCCTAGTAATTTAAAATATTAAAAAACTTTTAATTTAGATTTTCAGAAAAGTTATAAAGATAGAACAGAGTGTTCCTGTATATTTTTCACCCAGCTTTCCCTAACATTAACATCTTACATAACCACAGTACTCTTGTCAAAACCAAGAAATTAACGTTGGTAAAATACTATTAACTAGAGTACAGACTTTATTTGGATTTCACCAGTTTTTCCACTAATGTTATTTTTCTGTTCCAGGATCCAGTCCAGGATCATACGTTACCTTTAGTCGTCATGTTTCCTTAGTCTTCTCCAATCTGTGACAGTTTCTCATTCTTTTCGTGTGTGTGTGTGTGTGTGTGTGTGTGTGTGTTTTATTTGTGTGTGTGTGTGTGACCTTTCAGTTTAAAGACTACTCTTCAGTGATTTTGTAGAGTGTTCCTCAATTTATGTTTGTTTGATATTTTCTCATGATTCAGATAGGATTTTCAGATGCTGGGAAGAAAACCTAGAGGTGATATGGCCTGATCAGAGGGTTCCTGATATCAACATAACGTATCACTGCTGGTGCTAACCAGCTTTCTCCACTCTGCACTCTTTTGCCTTTCCACACTTTATGTTTTGGAAACAAGTTAGTAAGTCCAGCCCACACTCTGTGGGAGGGGAGTTAAGCTCCACCCCCTGCAGTAGGGTATCTACATGTTTTATTTGGAGTTCTTCTGTGCTATTTGGAAAGTCATTTGGATCTCGAAGAGCATTGTGTGAACTACCAGTTCCAGCCCCAGAGAAAAATAGCAACTTCCCATCTCCTCCATCAGTGACCCAAAGACTGATTTGTGGGGCTGGGTGGGAACAGGTCACGGCGTCTCTAACATCTTGACCTCTCTTATGTCACCTGCCTTGCCTCCCAGAGACATTGATAACAAATACTTTCTCCTGATGGCTCCTTTTTCACCATGCAAACCACTCAGAGAAATAGTTTTAAGAGTAGGACAATGAAGGAGAGGTTTTCCTAGAAGCACCCACACAATTTTATCTGAAGCTTGACAATAAGCATCAAAGAAAACTTTGGAACAGCTGAAGCAGAGCCTTTGCAGAAGCTCCTTTGTACCTCAGGCCCTCTGTCGAGTCTCCCGCTCTGCAATCAGGAAGCCTCTATGTTAGGCCAAAGTGTTCATCAAGAAAGCTGCAGCCAGAGACTAAGGCTGGGGAGGACAAGCTTCAGATAAAATTGTGTGGGTGCTTCTAGGAAAACCAAGTGGGGACCATCCCACAAAAATACAATGATGTAAAAGCATTTTGTAAGCCTTAAAGTACCATAATGTTATTATCATTATTACTTCCTCCATGCTACTGTGTGAGCTACATTCAGGAAGCTAGAATGTATCACCATGGAATAAAGGTGATGAGAACTTCCAGTCCTGTCCAGGGGACTTGAATCACACCCAATAGGTGTGATTCCTCCTCAGCATTCTTTCATGCTAAAGCTGGCCCTGCCACCTCCTTGGTCTCATTAAGCAACAACTTTATGTTTCTGAACACACACCGCAATTCCTGCTAGAGGCAACATTTATCTAGCAGATCAGATGCAACCAGCCAGACACAGAGCCCAGCAGCAGCCAGCAGTCTTTTCAAACTGTTTGAAAATGCACTTTAAAAGATGAAGGCAGGCAAGACAGAAGAACTGGCCTCCCTTCCCTTCGCCCTGGGGGAGCCCTCTGATGGCTCACTCTAAGGGAGCACAGAGCGCAGCTGACAGCCGTGCCTGCAGTTTACAAGGTGTGGAGGAAGAACTGGCTAATATTGATTTCTGAAACAGATACAGGAACTAATGGCAGAATTTGCTTGACTGTGGGTCTCCTGTGGCTACTGGCAGAAAGGGAGGACAGAGGCAAAGCATTTGCCAAAATATTCTGTTGTCCTCCCCAGCCTTAGTCTCTGGCTGCAGCTTTCTTGATGAACACTTTGGCCTAACATAGAGGCTTCCTGACTGCAGAGCGGGAGACTCAACAGAGGGCCTAAGGTACAAAGGGGCTTCTGCAAAGACTCTGCTTCAGCTGTTCCAAAGTCTTCTTTGATGCTTATTGTCCATATGGAAAGGATCTGCGTGGAAACGTCCGTTTGGGCTTGTTTGATGGGTGGAAGCAGGGGAAGAACAGGTGGTGTGGTTCCTCTTCAAAAACCAAAGAAAGGAAAAGAAAACAAGCAACAAACACAACACTCTTGGCTACTCTTCTCTCCACCGCTAAAAACACAGACCTTTAGAAGACTATCTCCAGTCCCTGCAGGCAGCTATGGACCTGATCTACTTCCTCCAATTACAAAATGAACTCTTTTTTCCTCTCCTCCTTCTCAACTCATTCAAAGCAGCCGAATGTGTCACTCGCTACATGCCATATCCAGCCATTCCCAGGCATGGGGATGCCCATCAGAGAGACCGTGTCCACAGAATGTGTCCAAGCAGTGGTTGTCCACTCATTGCCCATTGCACAGCTGATCTTCACAGTGTCCTGCTAATTCTCACCTTACTATGGCTTTGAGAGTTTTCTGGTGGGGGCTTAGGGTAGCCAGAAACGACCAGAAGCTACTAACAGAGCTTCTACCCTGCAGACAGGACAGTGGATGAGGGTCTCTACTTGGGGTCAGGACTTACCTCACAGCTGTCAGCAGAACCCACTGAAAATATCAGAAAGCTCTTGCCCTGGAGGAGTGAATAGATGCCCCTTGTGAAAAAGATACCCTGGTCTGTGTTTGTCAATCATGTCTCCATGAAATATGCACAAGACACATACTGCAGTGGGTTAGGTGGAACCGCTGCACACACTGAAACTCCTCCACCTTCCCTCCCACTCAAGAAAGTGGATCGTCATGTAAAGAGAATGTGAGTCACACTATCTTAGCTTTAACTTTGAATTCACAATCATGCATTAAAATCATATTTTCTCACTTTGGTATTTATTTGCTGCAAACAATTCACAAAGCAACTTCTGACAGTGGATTGTGGGAGTACAATGAGGAAATTGTCCCAGAGAGTGAGTGACATGTTGGGGGGGTGGTGGTGAAAGGAGAGTCACGTGTCTAACAAGAGAATAAGACAGAATTTTCTACTTTTCCTTCCTTTCCACCCTCACCCATAGTCTTTGATCTAGATTTGCCCTTCCACAAATGTAGAAAGGCCAGAGAAAGGATCAAGAAGGCTCTTTGTTTCTCACTGGGAAAATAAAAATAAAAGATGTCTTTAAGATGTCTAGTAATAATCTGATGAAGAAAATATGAGTCTTAAGTGTGTTACTTAACTGAACATTATGTCACATAACTTAACTGCATAGTATTTTTGGAATCTTTGGAGAGAATGGAGAAAGAACTGTTAGCATCCTTTTTAAAAAGTTTCACAAGAGACTACCTATCTCCGTGCATCTCCCTGCACCATCATGGCAATGGTTTCACTAGGTCAGACTTAGTAAAGGTGTTTCCCCAAACCAAGCAGGCAGTAGCAGTATCCCTTTGGGAGACATTAATGTGCATGAGATGGATTTTGAAACTTGAAGCATCAGACAAACAATGAAAAATATTTAAATGGTCTCACTATTTGGTGCAAGAATGACTCAGGCTCAAATTAGCAAATAGTCAAATAGAAAAGTCCAGATGGCCCTGAGGAGAGTAGTGGAAGAAATTTGACTGCTAATCATCTCTAATTCACCTCCTACTTCTTCTGGAGCAAAAGAAGAGACTGAAGCGGTCATAGTGCTGTGAATGAAAACAAATTCTGGAAACAAAATCAGCATGAGTCAGAGCAGAGCAGTCTGGAAGACTGGGTTTGCCGGGCACATTCCCCAGCTGACTCCATTCGCAGCAGGGGAGAGAGGAAGCTGGCCGTGTGGCTCCTAGTGGCGGAGGTGTGGGTGAGCGAGAGCATGGACTGGAAGCCCCACAGACAAGCAGCAAACAGAGTCGTGACAGACCTAGGAGGGGATAGGATTGGGCATAAACCTGGATGCTGTGAGTCTGAAGACGGTCTAAGGTCAAGTGGGCAGCTCAGCACTGAGGCACAGACACCATGGTTAGGAGTTACAGAGTAAGCAGAGCTAGATATGACACTATTTTTACACACAGACACGTGCACACTGTGAGCCCCTTGAGGACGGGAATATCACTTACACCATCTATATTCCAGCACCTATGACAGTGTCAGGCAATAGAGGTGCTTTTGACATTGAAAATGAGCAAGGGAGTCACATCAAATGGGCAGCAGGGCCTGGGAAGATCCAGATGCAGACGTCGAGCCAGGCACGAAGGTTGGCCAGTCTGAATTGGCTTTGGAGGATAAGCTAGGAATCAGAGGGAACAGAAGTGTTGCAGGCAGCTGAGGATTAGAAATCCTGCCAGCTGGTCCAGACAGCCACGCTGAGGCTCTAGCAGTGAGGGTTCTCAACATTGAAGCCATCTTTCAGCGTGAGGCACTATAGCACCGTGTTAAAGAGTGTGGGGCTGGGCACAGTACCCTGGGGCTGGTGTCTCCGGCTGCTGCATACTCACTGTGAAACTCTGGGCCACTTATTCTCTCACTGCTCAATTTCTGCAACTGTAAAATTAGAATAATAATAGTGCTTAGCATAAAGGGTTGTTGTGAAGACTAAATGAGTTGTTATATATTAAGTGTTTAGAGCAGTGCCTGGAATATAGTAAGTGCTCAATAAATATTAGCTATTACTCTAATTATCCTTCTCCTCCATTCAGAAAGTTTCTGTGTACTTTGTGGCAGGGTAGACTGAATCCCAGGACCGGACTACCATGGCTCTGTTAGGAATGTAAGCTAAGGTGCTTCCCAAATGTCTATCCTTCTCTGTTGCTTTTTTTTCTTTTTTTTTTTTACTTTTTACGTGGACTGCAACAGTAGCTTCCTTTCTGGTCTGACTTTCTGCCTTTAGTTCCAGACTTATCCAGCCAGAAATGATCCTTCTAAAATGAAAATCTGATCAGACAATTTTACTTGCCTGCCTAATATTATTCATAATATCCCTTTGCCCTCAAGATCTTTTGGATTTCCTTACCTAAAAAGGATAGGAGAACTCCTTGAATAAATAGCTGACTCCAGGACCAGGGACATACACAGGATGAACCTGGAGCATCTTATAATGCCAGAAAGTAACAAAATGCCAAAAAAAAAAAAAAAGGCTACAATAATGGGGGTATGTCAAAGGGACACAGGAACCAACTTGAAAGAGTTTCCAATGACCAAAGCTGGAAAGATTTGAACAACAAAATAAATAAAGTAGTATTGGATTATAACTCAAAAATACAAGATAAATATCCACGAGTTCATGCTGATATAAGTAAATGATTGAATAAATAAATTAATAGAGGAGAAGAGACAAATTTCTCCTGCAGAAGAATTCCAGATAAATTATGTAGATATTTTACCCTTAAGGAGAGGGGAGTATGGGCTGTGAATAGTGAATTCCTAAGTGAGCAGTAATGATAAGAGGAAAAAAAATGGTAGCTTTATAGTGAAGAAAGATGAAAAACACTACCTTAGCTAGATAATCAAGATCAACATTAGCAGTGTAATTGGTAAGTAATAAAGTTCATATTAATGGTGTGTACCCTTAATACAATGTGATAAAAATGGTACTTTACTTCTGGGGTCTTCCTCCCCAAAATTCATAATGCCAGTGTAATTTTGAGAATTACATCAGACAAAGCCAAATTGAGGGAACATTAAGGTTCACCCTGTGTATTTCTTGGGTCCTGACTGATACTCCTCAAGGTCATAAAAAACCAGAAGTCTGATAAATTGTCACAACACAATAAATGTAATGTGGCATTCTGGGACAAAAAAGAATATTAGATACAAACTAAGGAAATCTGAATAAAGTATTGACATTAGTTAATAATAATATGTCAACATTGAAGGCCAGGTGTGATGGCTCACGCCTCTAATACCAGCACTTTGGGAGACCGAGGCAGGCAGATCGCTTGAGGTCAGGTTTGAGACCAGCCTGGCCAACATGTTGAAACCCTGTCTCTACTAAAAATACAAAAATTAGCCGGGTATAGTGACGCCTGCCTGTATTCCCAGCTACCCAGGAAGCTGAGGCATAAGAATTACTTGAACCAGGGAGACAGAGGTTGCTGTGAGCCAAGATTGTGCCATTGCACTCCAGCCTGGATGACAGAGCAAGACCCTGTCTCATAATAATAATAATAAAGTCAACATTGGTTCATCAGTGACAAATGTACCACATTAATATTGATGCTAATAATACAGGAAACTGCATGTGGGTTTGTTTATAGAAACTCTCTGTACGGTTTTCCCAATTTTTCAGTAAATCTAAAATTGTTCTAAAAATTAAAGCTTATTAAAATGAAAAAAAAGATAGGAGGGGATAAGAAAGATAAACTTTATACCTGTTTCAGAACTCTGGAAGGCCCAGACACCATCAGACCAAACCCATTCTCAAATTAGCAGCAACATCTCCTCTAGGTGCACTCTAACTCTGAGTTCTTTAGGGAGGTGACAAAAGCGATTACCTTTCTCTGTTTAGAACACAGAAAGCTCTGTTTAGAACAAAGAACATCTTCGTTGTTCTATCCTATATAGGCAGCAGGACATGGGATTGATGGACAGTTTGGGTTCTGGAATGAGGCAGACTCATTTGCTGTGAACTCAGGCAAATTCTAAGCCTCTCTGGACCTGTTTCCTCATTCATAAAATGATAAAGAATAATTCTTACCACATATAACTGAAGAGACAATATGATGAGATACTGTATAAACAGTGTTTAACAGAGGGCCTGGTGGATAACAATTAAGCAGCATCATCATCTCACTCCTCTCAGGCCTTGCCAGTAGACCCCAGGGTCCAGACGGTACATGCAGGAAAAACAGAAACAATGTCTGCTTTCTAGAACTTTCTTGTCAAAACCAAGGTGGATAGATACAGGGTTAGTGGAGTAATTGTCTAAGTAACTTGGTCAGAGTTAGTTGAGGAACCCAAGCTGTAGTTATTATGGAACTGCTTTTAGAGGCTGCAGATTTGGAAAGGAAGCCACATTAAGATCTGCTATTTACCCTGAGGGCACCTGCTTGATTTCTGTAGGATCAGGAAGCTCTGTTTTTAATATGTTCCAGCCAGTTTTCAGCCTACATAATGATTACAATCAGATCCAAACTAGTTTCAGCAGAATTTGCCAATAAAATGTCATGAGACTAGAGAGTAGATTCCTTATTACTTCGACAAATCTAGACACCCATCTACGGTTTTACCAACAACCGATCGTGTTTTTGTAATTTAACACAAACAGCAATCAAGTATGTCCGGTGTGATGTGTCCTCACCATTCTGAAGACCACCTTGTTGCTTGAGCATAATTTTCTTCTCCCCATGGGTGCTTACCAAGGTTCTCCTTTGGGACAGTTTGGCTATTTGACCAGGTAGAGATGTCAGTGGCGGTCATTGCTGACATCACTATCCTTCCTTTCCTCTGAGGACCAGAAGAGCAACTCCCTGTCTGTCTCTATCCAGCTGGGCAGTTTCCTGGCAGAATGGAGCAGCTCAGGAGTGCCAGGTCTTGGGGTGGAGTTTCCAGCCGTTCAGACCACTGCTTGTGGCCTGTGCTCCTGCTCCCCACAAACCGACCTCTCTGAAAGGCACCAAATGGAAGATTCCCCATGGATCATCAGGCAAAGCTCAAGTCATCTTGCAAAGATGCTGTGCAATCCTGCTTTTTTCTAGAATTTTAGCACATTCTAATTTCTTTATGATTAAATATTACCAGCATGTTCAGTAGGCAAATGAGTTACACTACAATATCGAGCAGCCTCTGTGTATTTACTGAGAATCTGCTGTGTCTACATCAAGGTTGGAGCTTTAGTTTATCTTCAGAAGAGGGCCATTTATGTTTTCTTCTTTCTTTTAGCATTTTATTTTCTGTTTTGGGTGCCTTACAATTTTCACAATAGTTTCAACACTTTATATTTTAAAGTTTTCTTTCTCTTTCATTGTATTTCTTTCACATTATATAGTTAGTTCTGTGTTCATGCAGAGGAAGTAATGAATTAAACAGCTAGCTGATAAATTCTATTACAGCACAATAAAAATTTGAGTCCTTCTGGATAAATGAAAGTTTCCATGGTGAATTTCTCATGCACTCTACTCCATTATACATAATTGGTTAATTCTATTCTAACCCCATAGGGGAAAGGTAATGAATGTTTATTGAGTATGTACTATGAGGTAGTCACCATGTAAGGTGCTTTACAGGAATAATTTCATTTGGAATGGGGATTAGCAACAGTTATGACAAATCTGTAATTTCTTTGGTTTCAGACAGTTTAATTTACATTTCCCTGAATATACTCACAATAATGCACAAGAACAAAACACCTGACTGGTGCATTAATACATGACCTCCGCGTGGGCAGTATTCTCCTACTGAATCTAGCATTTTAACATATTGGCTACTTGGTAAATGCTGTTGGCTTGAATATATAATCTCAATTTTAAATATTTGTATCAATTCATCTCTATTCATACACAATCATATAAAGGAATCTTATAAAAACTAAGTTAATATTGAACATTATTCAAATGTATACAGGCATTTTGGAATAATTTCTTCCATTTAGATATGTCTTCATCCAATATTTGGATGTCTTGATAACAAAACAAGAACTAAACCAGTATTTGAGCTATTTAAAGGATCAGGTGACAGGCTAACTCACTCTAAATACTCTTTTGGTTTCAGAAAACTCAAACAGCAAGTAAAAATAAAATACTATCAAACACTCTGCCTGTATTAAAGTGCATAATAACTCAAGTTCTCCCACTTCCATGTGACCTTCCATGATCGGTCACACTTGCCTATCATGCATGATGGGCTCAGGTCACACTGCATCACATATATGGAAGAAACAAAGCATTCATCATTCAATCAAATCATTCAATCAAAATGGATTTATTAAAAATCCATTGTAGACCTACCTGTAGCATATGACCTGAGGATCACAAAGAATGAATAAGACAGGGTTCCCCCTTCTTGAAGATATCAGACTAGCATAAAGTAAATTTAAAAGAATACAAAGTAGAATTCAATTCAACAAAAAATTTGCTTTATATGTGTATATGAACAAAACCCATTAGAAACTTAATTCAGCAAATGTTTTTGGGGCACTAACTATATGCAGGGCTTAGGCAGACCCATCTTGCTCATTGAAACCCTGGACCTACAGAATAGCCATAAGGGTAGCAGGTAAAAAATAAATTATAGATGAATGAAAGAATTTTACTGTATGGCAAAAACTTGCAAGACAGGAAACTGGTAGGACAAATATATATGTATATATATAAAATGTTAGGTAGAAAATGACCACAATGCACAGTGCTATAAAAGTACAGAAGTAGAGAAGATGCTACAAATTGAGCACTAGGATTACAGGTTCAGGGGCAGATAAAATAATTTTTGTGAATTTTAAGGGACTGGTAGTAGGTGAGGCTATAAAGTTTCTTGGACAACGGGTGCCACAATGGGATTTAAAAAAAACAGAACAACCTAACTGTGCTATCTGGTATTGAGAATAAATTAGAAAGTTGTGTCAAGCAGATTAGAATGAGAAGAAAACAGGCAGGAAAATTAGTTAAGGAGGATCTATTACAATTGTATTAGAAAACAGAAAATAAGAGCTTGAACCAGGATAGACAGTAGGATGGGGAAAAGAAGTTATTTTTCAAATATGTAACAGAAGTTAACTCTCTAGGTCTTGCCTGCTGAATGTATAGGGAGTATTGGTGTAAGAGAGATAGAAGATAAATCTAAATTTCAGGCTGAGAAGAAGGTGGTTTCTTTAAAAGTAATACATGGAATTTGGGGCTGGGTGGAGGCGGGGTGAGGTCTTATACTTTCCATGACAGATTAGAAATGTATAATAATTTTGGGAAGGAAGCATCCCCTCTGAACTGGTGAAGCCAGGGATAGTGAGAATCTAGGATGTGAGCTGAGCTGGAGAGGAAGACAAGAACATTATTGTTCAGAAGAGTGAAGAATAGGCAAGTTAATCAAACTCTGTTTACATATCGATTGTTAACAGAGGTTATTTAATCTGAGACACTTGTGTTCATTAAAGCAGTTATTTAGGTGTTAGGCCTATACAATAATATGGGAATATTTTGTAATAAACTAGTAAATTATGAGTTGTGAGTTTTTCTTTAATCTGGGAATTTGATATTCCATAGTAAGAGCTTCAGCATTTGGCTTGTTTTTCATAGTAGGGTTTTCAATCTCTATCCAAGCAAGAGAGAATATTAAGTGCCATCAATTTAGCTAGGATCCCATATGGAGATGATAGATCACACAGGATATGTATTTTGGAAAATGTCATTTTCCAAATAAATTTTTATTTAAGGCTGGGTATCAGACAAATTAAGATCTGCAAAACAAAAGGAGACAAAAAATTATTTTGTGCATTTTGGAAGTGAATTATAAATGTTCTAAATTATGTCTAGTAAGTAGGGGAATATTTATAAAGCACAGAGAAATGAATGAAAGAAAATAAAATAAGAAAGCAGTGAACCATCTTTGTTTCATTCTGACATTGAAAAATGGTTAATTCTGGGAAAAGAAAACCCTTAAAACTGCTTTCTACCAACAAGATCTTCTTTGGCAAATGTCATTATTGGGGTTGATAGTAACATGTCTTAGCTAATTTTAAAATTGTATTTTGTTTAATGTTATAGATCAAATTTTACTGTTTTGATCACAGATCACTTTGAGGATTTCATAAAAGCTATATACACTGTCCTCAGGAGAATATACAAACTTCAAATCAATAAAGATGCTGCATAAATGGTCTCTAAGTTAACATCACTGGCTATAAGAATCCATTCTATGGCTTAAAGTAGCAACTCAAATGAGGCTTTCATTTGCAGTAGCTAGAAGAGTGAAAATATGGCTCTTAAGAATATATCAATGTAGGCTGGTCACGGTGGCTCACGCCTCTAATCCCAGCACTTTAGGAGGCTGAGGCAGGTGGATCACGAGGTCAGGAGTTCGAGATCAGCCTGGTTAATGTGGTGAAACCCCGTCTCTGTTAAAAATACAAAAATTAGCTGGGCATGATGGTGCATGCCTGTAGTCCCAGCTACTCAGGAAGTTGAGGAAGAAGAATCACTTGAACCCAGGAGGCAGAGATTGCAGTGAGCTGAGATCGTGCCACTGCATTCCTGCCTGGGCAACAGAGTGAGACTCCAACTTAAAAAAAAAAAAAAAAAGAGTATATCAACGTAATGTTATTTGTTCCTTGGTTAAGTTTGATATTATGATAATTTTTCTAGTCCTACATATTCTGTAAATAATTTTGTTTTCTTCATGAAAGTTATTTGTGGGCTTGAGATAGGAGATGAATCTCTATCTAATAATCCATAAGTATAACAGGACCTAATTCAATCCACCTAGGATTCAATGTATAGTTGGCATAGTGCCTGGTTCTGGTGTTGCAGCTCCCAAACTGTGCAGAGAGCTCGAGATGGGGATGCAAACTCATGGGGTGGCAATATATGTCAGACCCCATGAGAACTACTAGCCCAAGGTAGTTCACAAGTTCATGGTAGATCACACTACATCCTTTCCAGAGATATCATGACTTTGTAAATCTGGGTTCTGGCATTAGCCGTGATAAAAAGGAAGTACTGCATGAAAATCAACATGGAGCAGGAAATGACAGTCATGGATTTCCATCTGATTCCAAGGTTTAAGAAGTTGTGCAATGCCCGACAAGCACACATATCCCACTAGTAATTAATTGTGGTTATTTAGCAATGAAATAAATATATTATTTTTACCTTCAATCTGAATTTTTTTCTAAAAGACTATTGAATTTTTAGGATATAAATTTGGGGGGGGGCGTTGGGCGTGGACTATTTAATAAATAGAACCATCAAGCATTTCTTTTGGCCTACAGGCACAACGAAAAAATTTGCTAACATGTTAAGGGAACCATGAACCAAAAATGTTGGCAATGACTTTCTTAGAGGGAAACTAATTTAAATGAGACCAACTCTCTGCCTTCCACTTGCTCAGAGAGACATACGTACTGCTAACCACTGTTAAAAGTAAACTAGGATATTTGCCATAACCAAAATGTAGACAAAATTCAAAGACCTAGGAATTTTCATGTGTCCTTCTGTTAGAAGGGAGAATCAAAGTGCAACTCAGTTTAGCCTAAATAAAAAGTAAGATTTCAATAAGTAGGAAAGAAAGGAAGAACATTCTTCTGTGAGGGAACAGTATGAACAATGGCTTAAAGGCATAAAATGAATATTTTATTTGGTTTGTGAGAAGGAGTCTAGCTGGTTGGAAACAGGAAAGGTAAGGAGTGGCAGGAGATGACCATATCGAAAGGGCTGTGATATGGTTTGGCTGTGTCCCCACCCAAACCTCATCTTGAATTCCCGTGTGTTGTGAGAGGGACTCTGTGGGAGGTAATTGAATCACAGGGGCAGGTCTTTCATGTGCTGTTATCATGATAGTGAATAAGTCTTACAAGATCCAAGGGTTGTATGAGGGAGAGTATCCCTGCACAAGCTCTCTCCTTGCCAGCTACCATCTGTGTAAGATGTGACTTGCTCCTCCTTGCCTTCCACCATTATTGTGAGGCCTCCCCAGCCATGTGGAACTATAAGTCCATTAAACCTCTTTCTTTTGTAAATTGCCCAGTCTCAGGTATGTCTTTATCAACAGCATGAAAATGTACTAATACAGTAAATTGGTACCAGTAGAGTGGGGCACTCTGAAAAGATATCTGAAAATGTGGAAGTGACTTTGGAACTGGGTAACAGGCAGAGGTTGGAACAGTTTGAAGGGCTCAGAAGAAGACAGGAAAATGTGGAGAAGTTTAGAACTTCCTAGAGACTTGTTGAATGGCTATGACCAGAATGCTGATCAGGAAATGGACAATGAAATCCAGGTTGAGGTGGTCTCAGATGAAGATAAGGAACTTGTTGGGAACTGGAGCAAAGGTGACTCTTGTTATGTTTTAGGAAAGAGACTGGGGGCCTTTTGTCCTTGCCCTAAAGATTTGTGGAACTTTGAACTTGAGAGAGGTGAATTAGGGTATCTGGCAGAAGAAATTTCTAAGCAGCAAAGCATTCAAGAGGTGACTTGGATGCTGTTAAGGGCATTCAGTTTTAAAAGAGAAACAGCACAAAAGTTGAGAAAATTTGCAGCCTGACAATGCTATCGAAAAGAAAATTCCATTTTCTGAGGAGAAATTCAAGCTGGCAGCAGAAATTTGCGTAAGTAATGAGGAGCTGAATGTCAACCACCAAGACAATTGGTAAAATGTCTCCAGGGCATGTCAGAAACCTTTGTGGCAGTTCCTTCCATCACAGGCCTGGAGGCCTAGGAAGAAATTATGGTCTTGAGGGCTGGGCCTAGGGTCCCTCTGCTGTGTGCATTCTAGGGGCTTGCTGCCCTGCATTTCAGCCACTTCAGTCGTGACTAAATGGGGCCAAGGTACTGCTCAGGCTGCGGCTTGAAAGGCCCTAGGCCTTGGCAGTTTCCATGTGGTGTTGAGCCTGTCAGTGCACAGAAGTCAAAGAATTGGGTTTTGGGAACCTCTGCCTAGATTTCAGAAGATGTATGAAAATGCCTGGATGCCCAGGCAGAAGTTTGCTGCAGGAGCAGAGCCCTCATGGAGAACCTCTGCTAGGGCAGTGCAGAATGGAAATGGCGGAGGGGTGGGGGAGTGGTCAGATCCCACACAGAGTCCCTACTAGAGCTGTGAGAAGAGGGCCACTGTCCTCCAGACCTCAGAATGGTAGATATAGTGACAGTTTGCACCGTGTGCCTGAAAAAGCTGCAGACATTCAATGCCAGGCCATGAAAGCAGCTGGGATGGAGGCTGTACCCTGCAAAGCCACAGGGGTGGAGCTGTCCAGGAACATGGGAACCCACCTCTTGCATCAGCATGACCTGGATGTGAGACATGGAGTCTAAGGAGATCATTTTGGAGCTTAAAGATTTGACTGCCCTGCTGGATTTGAGAAGTGCATGGGGTCTGTAGCCCCTTTGCTTTGACCAATTTCTCCCATTTGGAATGGCTGTATTTACTCAATACCTGTACTCCCATTGTATCTAGGAAGTGCTACATGTTGTGTAAGGGACCCAGTGGGAGGCAATCGAATCATGTGGGCAGGTCTTTCCTGTACTGTTCTCATGACAGTGAGTAAATCTCATGAGATCTGAGGGTTTTATAAGGAAGAGTTTCCCTGCACAAGCTCTCTCTTTGCCTGTAAGATGTGATTTGCTCCTCCTTTTCTTTCTGCCACAATTGTGAGACCTCCCCAGTCATGTGAAACAGTAAGTCCATTAAATCTTTCTTTTGTAAATTGCCCATTGTCAGGTATGTCTTTACCAGCAGTGTGAAAAATGGACTAATCCAGGCTGCATTTTTTTTTAACCATGGACAATGGGAAGATATTGAAAGTTTCTGGGTTAGGAAGTAGTGTGATCAGAATTGTGCCTTAGAAAGCTAATGATTAGTGATATGAATGATAAGTGGGAGACTGGGACTGAGGACAGAGAGGTATTAAAAATGACTGTAGTTTCCCGCTTGGATAAGTCCTCTTCTTGCAAACTATGCTTTATTAACCTATGTATTCATAGTAGCTAGCACAAGCCTGGTAATTTGAGGCACTGAATAAATTTTCTATTTGAGGTACCTGGGAGGACAGAGAATTAGCTCATGGTAACCATGGAGAAATACCCTTCAGTTCAGAAGAGAGGTCAAACTTATGTCAATTTTAGAGTCATTTTGTCACGGAACTGACAAAAGAAACTTGCACAGGGAGCAAATATTGACAAAAAAAGAGAAGACACCCAATGACAGATCCTTGGGGAACATGGGAAGAGGATGAGCTGCCAGAAGGGACAGAGAAAGATGGAGAGGGCATGGAAGAGGTGAAAGTCAGGAGTGCTCCCCTAGGAGGAGTAGGGTGGACTCTCAAGGTAGAGAGTGTAGTCTATGATAGCAGATGGAGGCAGGCAAACCCTATAAGGAAGCTTCCAGATGTGGTCATGAGCACATTGTTTGTGACTTTGGAGAGGACAGTTTCAATAGGTTTGCGAGGCAGATGCCAGACTGCTATGGAGGCAACCAGAGAGTCTCCTCTGTAGAAATTTGGCTATGAAATGTGTCTGTAGTGAGAGCTTTAGGTGAATAGAAGTTTGAGGGAAGATGATAGAAGTGCCTGGCGGCCGCGGTGCGCTGCAAGCCTGTAATCCCAGCACTTTGGGAATGGGCCGAGACGCGGCCAGATCACGAGGTCAGGAGCATTGGAGACCATCCTGGCCTATTATGGTGAACCCCGCTCTCTACTAAAAATCAAAAACTAGCCGGGACGAGGTGGTGGGCACCTGCCTAGTCCCAGCTAGTTGGGAGGCTGAGGGCAGGAGAATGGTGTAAACACCGAGGGGCGGAGCCCTTGCAGTGAGCCTGAGATCTGGCCCATTGGCCACTCCAGGCCTGGGCGACAGAGCGAGACTCCGCTCTCAAAAAAAAAAAAAAAAAAAGAGTGCCTGACAGAGTAGCCTGAAGGGAGAATGCAACACAGAGGAATAGAACACAAATAGGCCCTTATACAGGAAGAGAAAGTGATCAATCAAGTTTCCAAAAAGAGAGAAGGGAGAGGAATAAATACACAGTGGGTTCCCTGTCTCTTTCCCTTACTTCACCCTTTCTGTTCTTCTCCTTCATCCAGAACCTGGGAAGGGGTGGTGAGGGCAGGCAGTGCCAGGTATAGGAACTCAAGGAGGTGGAGGCGGAGGAGGAGGAGGAGGAGGAGGAGAGAGGCTGCTGGAGCAGACAGACACCGCTGAAGCAGGCTGAGGAGGGCACTGCTGGAGGATCTGGGTCCCCATAGGGTGAGGAAAGGGGCTCTGAAGGAGCAGAAATGGGCTGAGGAGGCCACCTGCATGGGTCAGAGCAGGCTGGGCAGGGCATACGTGATGAGGCGAGACAGCCATGGCATGGAAGATTTCTCCCATTCAGGAAGATTGATCAAAGAAGTAAATATACTGAGAATAAGGGGAACTGGACTGCTCCCTTTGAGAGATGGACTTTACAGATATGGAAAGGGAGAGCATTAGAATGAACCCTTTGGTTTTGCATTGGAATTGAAGATATGGAGTGCATATACAAAAGTATATATATTAATAGAAACAAACATAGGTATAAGTGTGCATGTACATATAATATAGTTTCACACACATGTTCCATAGCTCTGTCTACTGAGGGGGGTGAAAAGGCCTGGGAACAGCAACAGTTCAACAGCAATGAACACACCTAACACAAAGTTGGCTTTTAAGTAGCATTCTTTCCCAAAAGAAACCAATAGAAATAGCAGACTCCAGGACTGTGGGAAGGGAAGTATAAGATGAAACTGGCATCTGCTGTGCCAGAAAGCAAAGAAGTACTCATGTGGAACATGTCACAGTGGCAAGAGGTGATCCTGAAGTGGCTTCCACTGGCAAAAATGGCAACAAGTTAAGATCAACATGATCAACGATAATAAATGATTTTAACCATTGCATAGCATAGACAATTTAGAGTTCATACAAATACATAGATAGACAAATTAATTGAGAAAGTTTGATGAGGAAGAGGATATTTATGTAATACCTCCCCACAAAAATGCTTACTAACTGCAAAGGAACAAAGAATAACTTTACAAAGAAAAGCTTGGCCAATGCCACTTTATCAAGCAATCCAAATGAACATCACCAGTAACAGGTCAAATTGAGATATTGTGCCATCTGATAGACTGCAAGGAGAGCACAGCCTCACTTCTGTGAGATTCACATCTAAGATGCTTAACTAGAATCTAATCATCAGGAAACATCAGACAAATGTGAATTGACGGACATTCTGCAAAATAACCTGCTGGTAGTCTTCAAACATGTCAAAACTTTCAAACAAGTCATGAGAGTTAAGGAAAGACTAGGAACTGTTCCAGACAGAAGGAGACTAAAGAGGCATAGCAACTAATATACATTCAAACTGGGTCCATTTGCTATAAAGAACATTGTTGGGACAACTGGCTAAATGCGAATGAAGTCTGAGGATTAGAGTCCTCAGACTCTAATGAAACCATGCAGACTTCCTGATTTTGATGGTTGATTCATGTTTATCTGGAGAATGTCCTTGTTTATAGAAATGTACATTAAAGTTGAGGGGTGATATGATGAAATATGTTTGACAATTTACTTTCAAGTGGTTCAGAGAAAAAATTTCTTAATTGTGAATTTGCAAGTTTTCTATATAGTTGTTTCAAAATTTTAAAAAGTGTTTTCTCCCATGTTCTCACTTAAAAGTGGGAACTGAACAATGAGAACACAGAGGCACAGGGAGGGGAATGACACACACTGGGGCCTGTGGTGGTGAGGGGAAAGAGAGCATCAGGATAAATAGCTAATGCATATGGGGTTTAATACCTAAGTGATGGGTTGATGGGTGCAGCAAATCACCATGGCACACGTTTATCTATGTAACAAACCTGCATGTCCTGCACATGTATCCCAGAACTTAAAACTAAATTTAATTTTAAAAAAGATCAAAAACAATCTATTAAAAAGTGTTTTAACCTAAAAAAAATCTTGGTGCTTTTGCTCTTCTGCCATTGCCATGATGAACTTCTCCCTAGGCAGCTGCTACCTTCTCAGGCTGGGCCCTTGAATGAGCACCCACGGAGACATGAAGTGAGCCAGACCCTAGAATCTAAACCTGGCCATACCCGCAGCTTGAAGCAGAGCTGTGCAGCCAAGCCCAGCTGAAAGCAGCCAAGTTCCAGGTCTGCAACTTGCATCTTGAGTGAAGTGCCACAACACTGAAAACAGTTGGAGTAACTTTTAGTCAAAATGGAACATTATGCTGCAGAACTGGGTCACTGAGGGAACTGCAGCCTCTTCTGTGATCAGCACACCACTGACTCCAGTTCTGTAATCAGGAAGCCAACAGGTTCAGTAAACTTCTAGACCCAGGATATTGCAGTCACTGCTGCTGCTATCCCCAGAACCCTGCTGCGCCTGCAATGATGGTCCCAGAAGAAGAGGCCTCATGCCCTGCTTCTCAATACCTACCAACCAGTGTTTGAACACTGGGTCTCTATCACTACTGCAGAAAACCAGACCCCTCCATGTTTCTGCTTAACAACAGGAACAGTGGAAGCAGCAAGACCATAGCCATGACTGAGATCACTCCTTTCAAACCTCATACAAGTGCACCTGATTAGCCAGACCTAAATTTCATCCTCATCACTATCTCCAAGGGAATCTTGGAAATGTAGTTTTTAGCTTTCAAATCTCAGTATTACAGGAAGGCATGCTACAAGGAGGATGAAACTGATGTTGTGTGTCAAACCATCATATCCATCAGAGAGAGGGAGGGAGAAGGGAAGAAAGAAAAGAAAAATGGAAGGAAGGGAGGGAGGGAGAGAGGGAGGGAGGGAGGAAAGAAGGAAGAAAGGAAGGAAGGTAGGAAGGAAGGAAGGAAGGAAATCGTATATTGTACTTTATTTAGACAATGCTATACTACACAGTAACGAAACTGAGTAAGTTAAAGCTAAGACAATCAACCTGTGTACATCTCAATACAATAATGTACAAAAAGGAAGTCATAAAATAATAGTGTTTAATACCATTCATATAAGGTTAAAAACACTACAAAAAATACTATATATTCTTAAAAGGAAACACAAATTTGTAGTGAAATTCTACAAGCACACATTGGAATGATAGATCATATTTATCTTTTCAGAGGGAGGGATATGGAAGAATGGGTTTGAGGAGAGTACACAGGGTATCTCCATTATCTATTGCTGTGTAACAGGCCACTCCAAAATTAATGGCTTTAAAGACACAACTACGTGTTTGCTCATGATTCTGTGGGTTGGAAACTGGACAGGGCCTGGTTAGGATGACTCATTTTTGTTCCACGTGATGTTAGCTGTAATCACTCATATGTCTTAGGCCACTTGGTTTGTCGTTTGGGGCTTGCTGTACCCGGATGTTCTCACTCACAGGTCTTGGTCCTTGGCTTTGATGCTTAGATCTCTCCCTCTCTATGAGGTCTCTCCCCACAAACCCTCTCATCCTCAAAGACACCAGACTGGGCTTGTTCACAAAATTACAACATTCCAAGAGAATGAGAGAGGAAGTTGTGAGGCTTCTCCCTGAAGACCAAGGCCTAGAAGTCATATAATGTTGTTCTACCACATCCTGTTGTTTAAACCAGTGATGAGGTTAGTCCAGAGTCAAGGGATGGAGAAATAGACTCTTGATGGAAGAGCTGCAAAGAATTTGCATCCACAGTTGCTGTATCTATTATGCAATAGATGATAGAGATCTCAATAGATAATGGGAGTTCCCAATGAGTATATAATATACTATTTAAACAAGTATAGCAACAGCTATATGTGTGATTTGGTAATGCTGGGTAATAGATACAGTTGTTCACTATAAGTTTCCTATACTTGTTCTTTAGGTTTGAAATATGACTATACATTTACATATGCTCCTTAGAGCTCCAGAGCTGTTCAAGTTCTTGCCTTTCCAGAACTTAATTATTCAGCTGTCTTTTAAATTCTAGAATATAGTTCACAGACATGTAAAGCATTTAGTTTGTGATAAAGAACAAACTGTCTTTGGAGAAGAGTTTTGTTTGAATTATAGGAGTTCATGGCTGAGCAGGAGTTGGAACTCGGTGCTTCTGGCATGTGCGCTTTAGGCATCTATTTATTGCCACTGATTTTTAGAGAGGCCAAAGAGACTCTTAGGCTAAACTCTACTCATAATTAAGATTCAGAGATGTACAGACAGATGGTGAACTGGGATAGCTCTGGTGAAAGCCAGATCCAGATTGCAGAATGGAGGGTGATGTTCCTATTTGTTCATGAACAAGGACTGCAAGGGAAAAAAAGAGGACTGGCCCAGCACACCACACTCAACAGCAGGGCCTCATTGTGAGAGAAAGTTTTAGTTCATGGCACTGCATGGCAGCTAGTACTGAAAATGATCCCAGGCCAGTCTGTGCATCAGGAAGAAAAGAACAATTGGGAATTTAAAGGGCTGCTTTGCTAAGCACACTAATGCTTTGGGGCTCAAGCAATCCTGGTTGGGAATCCCCAAAGTGATGGGACTGCAAGAGTGTTTTTCTTCTCAGTTTGTCCAAGATATGATGAAACTCTGAGTCCAAAGCATATTGATGCCTGCCCAGTATTATCAAGAGGGGTGGGATTCAATGGCCATGTAAGAGAGGCCCACAGCCTCAGAGTGGTCTGTCTGTGGAAACAGGAGGCTGGGCTAGCCAGTCCAAACTCAGGGGTTGACTAGGTATCAGGCCAGTTTGCACACACACATAGGCACAGCCTTGGAATTCTCAGAAATATTTCAGGGGGAGAATTCTACAGAAAGCATCTTCCTCTTGTCAAGGAAAGGGAGAGCTGGAGTCCATTGAGATTGGAATTTTAATCAACTCAAGAGATACTGATTCTCAATGGCTCTAGACACTAATGTAGCATTTATATTTTGTTAGCATTAATGCAACTGACATTTAGCATCTCTTTAATTACAAGATGTTTATGGTATCTATACAGAACTCATTTCAGATTCTAAAGCCTCAGGATACTGAAAACATGTTTAGAATGTGCTTTCTTTAAGTACTGAATTTAGTCAGACTATTCCAGAGAGCAGACTACACCTCCACCAGTGTTGGGGATTTGAATGGCTGTTCCTTTTATTAGTTCATCATGTGATGATGACCACCAACTGCTTCAGTGGCTCTAATGCTCTTTCCTCTTTTTCCTCTTCAACCCACAATGAATCTCAAATTCTATTTTTGATTAGTTTTATTAAGGTGTAATTTACATACAGTGAGATTCACTAATTTTAAAAGGGCAATTTGATGGAGTTTTGACAAATGCGAAAGGTAGTGTAACCATGACCACAATCATGATAGACACTTTTATCATCCCCAAATGTTTTCTTGTGCTCTTTGCCCTGGCAACCACTGATCTACTTTCTATTACTATATCTTTTGTCTCTTTTAGCATTTCATATAAATGGAATCATACAGGAAGTAGTCGTTTGTGTTGTTTTCACTTAGCATATTGCTTTGAATATTCATCCATATTGCCAAGTGTCATAGTACTTCATTCTTTTTTGTTGCTCATTATTCCATTGTATGAATGTGCCACAATTTGTTTATACATTCGTTCATTGAAGGGCATCTGAATTGTTTCTAGATTTTGATAATTATTAATAGAGCTGCTATAAACATTAGTGTACTGGCTTTTCTGTCAAGATAGTTTTTGTTTCTCTAGGGTAAAACAGTTTGAACATCCCTAATCCAAAATCTGAAATCCAAAATATTCCCAAGTCTGAAACTTCCTCAATACAAGCGCACTCACAAAGGGTAAGAAAAGGAGTGCAGGTGGGGTACACCAATGGCGGGTTCCCCATGATGCCCCACGTGGGGGCCAAGACCTACTTACATTACTCACTGTTTTTTTTTGTTTTGTTTTTTTTCTATATTATTTACTCTGTGGTGTAAGGATATTGTTGAAAACCTCAAAAAGGCCTGCAGAAATCCCTATGGGTAACAGTTGATTAAAACAAAAAGAGGAAGAATTTATGTTTATCCATACCACAGAAAGTCAAGCTGCTAGAGAAATTGGATAGTAGTGTAAGTGTAAAACATCTTACAGAAGAGTGTTGTGTTAGAATGACCATCATATATGATCTGAAAACAGAAGGATATACTGTTGAAGTTCTATGCCGAAAAGGATAAACAGAAGTTAATGAAAAATAGAAAAACATTTGCATAAAGTTATTGATGAAGATCTCGATCATGCATTGAAACAGTGGATATGTGAGTGTTGCAAAGAGCATGTGCCACTTAATGGTATGCTGATCATGAAACAAGCAAAGATCATCATATATTGAAGCTTGAAGGGAATGGTGAATATTCAACAAATTGGTTGCTGAAATTTAAGAAAAGGCATGGCATTAAATTTTTAAAGATTTATGGTGATAAAGCATCTGCTGATCACGAAGCAGTGGAGAAATTCATTGAAAAGTTTGCCAAGGTCATTGCTGATGAAAATCTGATGCCTCAACAAGTCTATAATGCTGATAAAGCATCACTGTTTTGGTGTTATTGCTCCAGAAAGACACTGACTACAGTTGATGAGACAGCCCCTACAGGAATTAAGAATGCCAAGGACAGAATAATTGTGCTGGGGTGTGCTAATGCAGCAGACATGCATAAGTATAAACTTGTGATAGGCAAAAGCTTATGTCCTTACTGTTTTCAAGGAGTGAATTTCTTATCAGTCCATTATTATGCTAACAAAAAGGCATGGATCACCAAGGACATCTTTTCTGATTGGTTTCACAAACATTTTGTACCAGCCGCTTGTACTCGCTGCGGGGAAGCTGGAATGCATAATGCTGGAACATTTTGTTATATCTTGACAACAATTCTGCTCACCCTCCAGCTAAAATTCTCACCAGAAATAATGTTTGTGCCATGTACGTTCCCCAAAATTTGACTTCATTAATTCAGCTACTTGTATATTTATATCAATGAAGAGTAAATATAAAAACACTTTCTTGAACAAGTCTACAGCAGGGAATAGAGGCATGGGTGTAGAAGGTTTTCAAAAAGAGTTTAGCAAGAAGAATGCCATATTATGCTGTTGTCAACACTTGGAACACAGTGACTAAAGATAGGGTTTTCCATGCCTGGCACAACCTCTGGCCTGCAATTATGTTCAGTAATGATGATGAATAAGTTGGTGACTTCGAAGGATTCCATATGTCAGGTGAGAAAAAATGATGTCTGTTCTTCTTATACATGCAAAACATATACCTTCAGAGTCCATCAGTAAGCTAGAAGAAGTGGATATAGAAGTTTTTAACATTGATGAGATTCCAATCACTCATTCATTGACAAATGGTGAAATAGCTTCCAAAATGGTTCTGAATCAAGGTGATTGTGATAATAATGATGACAAAAATGACATCGTGAACACTGCAGAAAAACTGCCTATAATGAACCTGATGAAAACATGTGATTGGCTTAGCATTAGAGCAGCATGCATTCATAACAACAAGAAACTATGTCAGTTTATAAAATCAGAGAGACTTCTAAGACAAAAAAATTGTGGATGAAGCAGATGACTCTGGAGGCAACAGTTTTAAAACTCCTCCAGTAGAGGAGGAGTTTTTACTTCTTTCTCATTCTTAGGCGACCCACTTCCTGGTCCCTCAACTGGTTCTGATGCTTTGACTCACCTAAGAAAAGAAAATACACAGAAAACCAAACACCGCATGTTCTCACTCATAGGTGGGAACTGAACAATGACATTACTTGGACTTGGGAAGGGGAACATCACACATTGGGGCCTATCATGGGGAGGGGGTAGGGGGGAGGGATTGCATTGGGAGTTATACCTGATATAAATGACGAATTGATGGGTGCTGACGAGTTGGTGGGTGCAGCACACCAACATGGCACAAGTATACATATGTAACAAACCTGCACGTTATGCACATGTACCCTAGAACTTAAAGTATAATAATAATAATAATAATAATAATAA
>NW_016814816.1:1312094-1313315 GCF_001698545.2 Rhinopithecus bieti | reverse complement strand
AAAAGAAAATACAGTGTATGGTAACCTTTTCTTCAAAGCACAGCTTCATAGATGAAGACTGAAAGCCTGCTGTTGTTTGTTGCTGCTGTTTAATAGCAAGATATTCCAGTGATGCTACTGTGCTGTTTAGTTATTCTGAAGCATGATTTTTCACCATATTAATGATGTGTCCTATCTTTTAGTGCTAAGTACTTACGTGTGAATAAGTGTAAGAAAATTATTGCTTATCCGTAGCATATACATTCAGAGTCATGAATAATGGTGATGCCCATCACAGATTGTCCACATGGGTGGCTAGTGACACATTTGCTTTCCAATGGTTCAGTGTACACAAACTTTGTTTCATGCACAAAATTATTTAAAATAATGTATAAAATTACCTTCAGCTTATGGTTATGTGTATAAGGTATATATGAAACATAAATGAATTTCATGTTTAGAGTTGAGTCTCATCCCTAAGATATCTCATTTTATATATATATGCAAAAACCCCAAATCGGAAATGCTTCTAATCCCAACCATTATCACTTTAAAATAGCAGCAAATATTTGCTGAAATAAAAGGAATTATAGGCTATAAAAAAGGCCTGTGGCAGGGAGAGTTGGAAGGAAAATAAACAACCCTTTTTTAATAAACAAGCCAACAATTAGGAAAAACAGAATTGATGTCTAAAGAGAGAAAAGTGTTCCATACAGGACATTTTCTCCCTTGTTTTTTGTATTCATCTAACTGCAGTGTGTCCTTGTTATTGAGAAGTGGCTTATGTTCTTAAAATTGATGAACTCTCTCTCTCTCTCTCTACACACACGCGCACACACACACACTTACACACATATGGCATATACCTAGGTAAGAGCATATACAAAGGGCTAATATCCAGAACGTACAAAGAACTCAAACAAATTTACAAGAAAAAAACAACCCCATCAAAAAGTGGGCAAGGGATATGAACAGACATTTCTCAAAAGAAGACATGCATACAGCCAACAGACACATGAAAAAATGCTCGTCATCTCTGGCCATCAGAGAAATGCAAATCAAAACCACAATGAGATACCATCTCACACCAGTTAGAATGGCAATCATTAAAAAGTCAGGAAACAACAGGTGCTGGAGAGGATGTGAGAAATAGGAACACTTTTACACTGTTGGTGGGATTGTAAACTAGTTCAACCATTATGGAAAACAGTATGGCAATTCCTCAAGGATCTAGAACTAGAT
>NW_016814816.1:1301840-1311772 GCF_001698545.2 Rhinopithecus bieti | reverse complement strand
TGGGAGTTATACCTGATGTAAATGACGAGTTGATGGGTGCTGACGAGTTGATGGGTGCAGCACACCAACATGGCACAAGTATACATATGTAACAAACCTGCACGTTATGCACATGTACCCTAGAACCTAAAGTATAATAATAATAATAATAATAAAAAGATCTTTTACAGTAAAAAAAAAAAAGAGCATATAGCATACTGCAAAATTCCACAAAACTTAATGTGAATAGGAATCACCTGGGAATCTTGTCAACTGCAGGTTCTATTTCAGCAGGTCTGGGGTAGTGTTGGAGCTTCTGCATTTCTACTGCGTTTCCAGGAGAGGAGAATATTGCTGCGTTGTAGATGTGGTGTCAGAGCACCTGAGTTCAAATTCTACCTCCTACACTTGAATCTGTGTAAACCAGAGCCCATTAATTAACCCCTCTCAGTTTTCTCATCTGTGAGATGGGGATGACAGCAGCATACAGGTGCTCCCTAGGTATGTTGTGAGGACTACATGAGTAAGAATGTCAAGCATTTAGACCAATGCCAGGCACATAGTAGGTGCTACATTATATTCCTCTGGTTTTCAGTAAGTTCCAACATTCAAGGCAGTCATATGTCTACCAGCTTCAAGCCACATTGATTGACTCTTACCCAGTCTTTTAGTTTCTCCTAGGTCCTGTGCCATACTCCTGGTGGCAGCCACCAGTTTTGCTAGTGCTGTTAATTAAGAGAGCCCATTCAGAGCCACTGAGACTGCCTTGGAAAAAGAAAACCCACTGAAAGGATGTCAAAGACAGAGAGATTAACCATTTGATATGCTTCACCTGATGGAAATGTCACAAGTTCAGCCCCATGGTGTGACAGTAGATATTTCTACAGGCAGTAGTAATGCTGGCAAGGCCCTCAAAGAGTGCATTTGAAAGAATTTCCAGTCTAACCCCAGGGCCCCCATGACAGCTAAGAGAGCTGCACCAATGTGCCCTTCTCTCCACGAGAATCAGGCAGTGGTTCAACCACACCAGCCAGTGAACAGACTCTCTAGTGTTGTTTGCATCCTGCCCCTTTAATGTGCCTCCAGCACCCCTGTAGATGTCCTAATTGGTCCTCTGGATCCAGCCCTCTTTGGCCTGTCAGCTCAGCTCTGTGTACACGGCTCGCTTTCATCTCCTTGCTTGCTTGGCATATTGCTCTATTCTCATAGTTTTCTGATGTTAAAAGCAGCTTGTAGAGCTTGGATGATCTTCATACCATTTCTGCCTCCCTGTTAGTAACTGTACTAGAAAAACAGCTGTTAATCTCAATTAGGTTTTGATTGCTAATTACCAGCTACCTGTCAGGATCAAGCAGCCCTCTTCCTAGGCCCTTCAGCTATTTCTCATGCAATTGGTACGCTTGGTTTCCATGAGAACCATTTAGCTAGATGCTTCCTCAACCTAAACTGCTGCCTCTTCTGTGGCTTTGAGAATATCTCTCCAGTGCACTCTGAGGCTCCTTGTCCACTGCCCAGCTTCCTGGTTTTCTTCATTTCATTGTCCAATCAGTTTCTGATGAAAGCCATTTCGTCTCTACTGTTGTTACAAGTGTGTCTTGGAAAGGACAATTGATGATTAGTAAGTCCAGTCATTGAACTTAGGTTTAGAACCCATGCTTTCAATTTTCATCTTTATAGATGTGTGTCCTCTTGCTTGCATTCTGTTTATCTATATTAGAAGTTGGCATGAAGGCCAAATCTAGTCTACGGTGTTTTTATAAATAAGGCCTCATTGGAATGTAGCCTACAACATTGCATATTGTCTGTGGCATGGCTGCTATCATATTACAACAGCAGAATATTTGTATCAAAGATGGCATGCCCCAAAAAGTCTAAAATATTTACTACCTGGTCCTTTACAGAAAAAGCTTGCCAACTTCTGACCTACGTCTTTGGTTTTCAAAGTGTGGTTCCTTAGAACAGCAATATCAGAATCACCTGGAAACTTGGTAGACACTCCAATTCTCAGGCCCCACCCTAGACCTACTTAATCAGAAACTCTGAGTACTGGGGGTGAGTGCGGTGGCTTACTCCTATAATCCAGCACTTTGGGAGGCCAGGGTGGGTGGCTTGCTTGAGCTCAGGAGTTCAAGACCAGCCTGGCCAACATGGCAAAACCCCCTCTCTATTAAAAATACAAAAATTAGCTGAGTGTAGTGTCACACACCTGTAGTCCCAGCTACTCCAGAGGGAGGTGGGAGAATTGCTCGAACCTGGGAGGTGGAGGTTGCAATGAACTGAGATTGTACCACTACACTCCAACCTGGGTGACAGAATGAGACCCTGTCTCAAAAAAAGAAAGAAAAGCAGAAACTCTGAGGGCAGAGTCTAGCAATCTGATTTTTTAAATTAATTATTTAAAAATAATTAGTAAAGATTGTACATTAAAGGTAAATAGTATGATGCTTTTATCTGTATATACATTGTAAAATGATTATCATAATCATTAACACATCCATCACCACACATGCTATACACTAGGTCCCCAAAATTTATTCATCTTATAACTGAAAATTTTTACCCTTTGATCAACATCTGCAATAATCTGAATTTTTAAAATTTTTAGATATTTAATTGACAAAGATTGTACATATTTAGGTGTACAATATGATTTGATACACATGTACATTGTATAATGATTCTCACAATCAAATTGATTAACACATCTATCCGCACCCATGCTCTACATTCAGCCCCCAGAACTTCTTCACTTACAACTTAAAGTTTGTAACCTTTGACCAACATCCCCAGGAATCTGAATTTTAATAACCCTTCCAGGTAATTTGGATGCACACTAGGGTTTGAGAACCACTGACTTCTGCTGTTGCATGAGAGATCGTCCTTTCCATGATATACATGCACGACGCTATGGCAACTGAAAGAAAGAAATCTATTTTAGCAACTGGTATTCTTCCATATTACAAACACTGAGTTTTGTGGCCTTTCAGGTTGGGGAGTAAATGATATGTCTCCAAATGGTGAGACTGTCAAATTCCATTGGCTCTGGTCATGATACCTGATGGAAGGTAACTAGTAATTTCTGTTTATCCTTGTGTGAATCATCTCATCATGTTCTTTGCTCTTTTTTCTATTTGAACCACTGAACACTTTGTACAAATACTTTGTATTTAATAACATATATATATTGTCGTCTGATAACTTTAGGGTTGATTTTCTCCTGGTTCTCTAGTTCTTTTATTTGTGATATTAGGTCATTAAATTAAGATCTTTCTAACTTTTTGATGTGAGTATCTAGTGCTATAAATTTCCCTCTTAATATGGCTTTAGCTGTGTCTCAGAGATTCTGGTATGTTGTATCTTTGTTCTCATTAGTCTCAAAGAACTTCTTGATTTCTGCCTTAATTTCATCATTTACCCAAAAGTTGTTCAAGAGCAGGTTATTCTATTTCCATGTAATTGTATAATTTTGAGTGAATCTCTTAGTCTTTATTTCTAATTTGATTGTGCTGTGGTCTGAGAGATTGTTTGTTATGATTTCAGTTCTTTGGGAGTGATCTCCGCCTTGCTGCCTCAGGGCTGCGAATGCCATAGACGTGTTGCCATCATCGCCACTATTGGCAAGTTCTGAGTGATCTGTAAATAAATAAAGTCTTACTGGAACACAACTACACTCATTCTTTTATATATTGTCTATGGTCACTTTTCTATGGCTACTTTTGTGCTGCAGTGGTGGAATTGAGTAGTTGCAGCAGGGAACTGAACTGCAAAGCCAAAAGTATTTACTCTAACTCTTCACAGAAAAAGATGGCTGCTGTAAATTAAATACAAAATGTTCACAGCTAAATAGCATGGCATTTACTTGTTGGTAAATAAATTTCTGAATACAGGTGAGTGGAGCAGGCAAGACGAGGACAGAAGACAAAGCAGATGTTTTAACTTCTGAATGAGCAGACTCAGTTTCCACCTGATAGCAGTAATTTGGGACACATGCCTGTTTCCTCAGCCCCAAGGCAATTCTAGAAGTCGTCCTTGTCAGAACTACTATTTCAGAGTACCCTATTGTACATAAATCATTCTAGGGAGAAAACAGCTCTTCTTTTTTCCTCCTCTCTTTGCTAGCTATCATTTAGAGAATAGGAAATGCTCACATTCTGCTGCCTTTCCTTCTGGCCCCAACATTCAACTTAGGAGCCTTCCCACACAGAAAGTTTATTTATTTTGAAAGTAATTTCTTGGACCTTATTCTGAGGGTATATGCCCTGGCTACCCCCTGCTCAGTGTTGAGGACAGTGGAGAGAAGGTCTACTGGCCCAGCTCCTTGGAATGTAAACCTTTATTTAATTATCCTGATGACTGTCCTAGAACCCCTTTAGTATCTGTACTTGACTACAAACATGGAGTTTCCCCAGAACAGGAGTTCTCAAATTTTATGTGCATCAGAATCATCTGGAAGGCTTGTAAAAATCTGCATCCTTGGGTCCCACCCCCAGAATTTCAGATTTGTGGGTCAGGAGTGGGATTCAAGAATTTGCATTTCCATCAGGTTCCCAGGTAATGATGCTACGGTTGGTCCAGGAACCACTCTTTAGGAATGCCTGCTTTAGAGTTTTATTGTGAAGAACAGGTCTTATCTGTAGAGTAGCTTTTCTCATTTTTGCTTTGAGCTATAGTTTCTTCCCCACTTTCCATTTTCCTGTACTTTATGAATTTCTGGTACACTATTTTATTTGTTTTGGGGCAGGTTTTATTCTTTCAAGCTACTCTTTCTATTATTTCCATAGGCATTGGGAGCAGGAGAGGAGAGAGACACATATACTTCATCTTCTGTTGTGATCTAATCTTGCTTTGTGATTTCATCCCATTCCTTTACACTTAAAGAGGACTTTTTATTCTATATTTGCCTCTAGTATTTAATGGGTAAAGGTCACCAATTGCAATTTATTTTAGAGTGATAATTTAACTTTGTTTTTCCAGTAGTTAACCATTTGTCCCAGACCATTTATTCAATAATCTTTATTTTTTCTCACTGATTTGTGATGCCACCTTTAATATATACTAAGTTTGCATCTACACTGGGGTCGATTTCTGGGCTATCAAATCCATTACATTGATCTGCCTGCCAATTCTTTTATCAGTAGCACAACACTTTAATTATTGAAGTTGTATTATCTGGTAGGGTAAGTTTCTTCCATTAGTCTTTACTTTCAATATGGCATTGACTGTTTTTGCCCTTTATCTTTAAAATCACTTTGTCACATCCCCATCTTCCCATCTATCTTAGATTTTTAATGAAGATTCCGTAAGTCTATTAAGCATTTTGTGAAAGATTGGTATCACTTTCCAATGCAAAAACATTATACCAATTTACTATTTACTCAAGACTTCTTCTATATATCTCAACTTTTCTAGTGTTCTACAAAAAAGGTCACATAACTTCCCTAGATATTTTGTTGTTTTGTTGAAATTATAAAATGGGACTCTATTTTCATTGCAGTTTCTTATTCTCATTTTGAGAGAGTTTTGGGGTGGAGAAGAAGGAACAATTCAAGAAGAGTTTTTTTTTAATAAGAGAATTTGAGGTGAATTGGGAGTTCTGGCTCATGAAAGTGGGTTTTAATTTGGATTTCTGTATCTTTGAATTAATGGCAATTCTTGGTGTTTCTTGACTTAGAATCCATAATAATATGTTTGCATTATGCTAAAAATGTTATAATAAAACACAAAATGTTAAACATCTAATAATAACAGAAATGTAATTCATAACTAAATTGTCCTTCAGTAGCTGCAGATGATGCAGTTCACTAAGTGTACAATTAGGCAGATGCCCGTCTTTTTATTTTATCTAAGGCAGGTTCACTCAGTTCCTAGGCCCTACCAGAATATGTCAGCTCCTTAACAATCTTCTTTAATTTAGTTGATATTCCCAAATGATCTTTCTAAATTTGAATGATGTTTTGCATATTGCCTTTAGTTCACAAAACAGAATGTATTCTTCAAGCAATAAAATCTTATTCTGGTACTAAAATTCAGTCAGGCATGTTCTGAATATATGCTGACATGAAAATGCTGCTTTATAATCCAGGGGATATATACAAATCAAAGAAAACCTATCTTGGAAAAGAAGCTTACTTAGAAAGTTCAGCAACCATAAGTACAAAAAAAAAAAAAAAAAAAAAAAAAAAAAAAAAAAAAAAAAAAAAAAAAAAAAAAAGCATGAAAGAAAGAAAAAGAAAAAAAAAAGACAGAAACCAAACCCCAAAGCCTAAAGTATTAATCAAATCTAAAGAATTTCATCAGATCTAAGATACCACTTATTATAAGACATGCCATTATTTCATGTACCCTAAAGAAAGGAACAGATTCTACCATATAAATTATAGATCATAAAACTCATCCTAAATTTAGAGATTTTTAAATTGGGGAAAAATATGTTTTTTAGTATCATTGGTATATATTGTACTGCTTTAGACTGTAATCAACAGAAACTTGATTCACAAATGCATTGGATCACACATCTAGAAACCAATAAAAAGGGCTGGCTTCAGGAAGTGGCTGATCCAGAAATCAATATTTTCATTAAGGACCCACTCTCCTATCACAGGATCAACTTCATACCAAGGCTGGTTTCCCTTCCTGGTAAAACACAGATGCCAGCAGGAAATGGGCTAGAGTTCTCATCAAGTCAAAAGCAAAGGATTATTTCTAAAAAATCAAAAAGAAATTTTCTAGCTGTCCCTAGCAAATTTCCTACTATGTTCTCAGCAGTCTAAGTCCAAACTGAGTCACCTGCCCATCCCTGAACTGCTGTCTGCATCTGTGTTGTCCAATTCAGTCATGACTTGATGTTGTGGTTACCTAGAGAGACAGATAAACTCCCACCCAAAATTTAGTTCAGATGTTGAGACTGATGACACCACATGCACACCAAGAGCGTATGAAAGGTTTCATTGCTTATGTAATAGAGGTCTCTGGAGAAGCAGGGCAGGCCTCTCAAGTAGGTCCGAAATGTCTTGAGAGAGCTGGGAAAGGGAGTTGACCTGGTTCTTTATTGTAGTTAGGTGTGGGGTTGGCATGAGTGCTCATGGGTGTGGGGAAGGGCTTCTGTTGTTTGCATTTCCCATCAGTGCCAAAGGAGTGAGTACCCAGGCTTTCTTATCAGCTTGTACAGATGTGGGGCACAAGGGGAAAGAGAGAGGAACAAGACTTAAAAGTTGCCATCAGTCAAACATCAAAAAATAGTGTGAGACTACTCCATACACTTGCCAAATGTGGTTGCTTATAATTAAGTTAATTAAAATTAAATAAAACTTAACAATTCTGTTCCCCAGTCACAATGGACACATTTCAAGTACTGCACAACCACATTTGGCAGACTTACAGAACATTGCCACCATCCCAGAAACTACTATTGGACCAAGTTGGTCTAAAGCAGGGCTAACAAACTATAGCCCACAGGCCAAATTCCACCTAGTATCTATATATAGCCTACTGACTAATGTGGTTTTTACATTTTTCAATGGCCAGAAAAAAATCAAAAGAAGCATGGTATTTCATGATATGAAAATTTTATGAAATTCAAATTTTCATGTCCACAAATAAAGTTTTATTGGAACCCAGCCATGCTTATTCATTTGTGTATTGTCTGCTGCTTTCACACTACAATGGCAGAGTAGTTTTGACAGAGACTGTATGATCACAAAGCCTAAAATATTTATAGTCTAATTATTTACAGGGCAAGTTTGCTGACCCCTGGTCTGTAAGAACAGGGTAGCCCACTCTTCTGGAATGTGCAGTGGGGTCAAGGTTCCCCAAGTCTCATCAGGTGTGTGAAAGCCTGAGAGGTATCTGAACAAACTCAGAGATCTATTGGCAAAGTGGTAGCAGAGTGGGATGCTGGGTAGGACACCAACAATGCCCACTACACTTAATAGGAAACATAGACCAATGTTTAACCTGTGAATGGAACTGAGCTGACAGTCTCCAAAGTGTATCTCTCTACTCAGTAAATAAATGCCATTTCTTGCTATAGTAAATTACAACCTTTCCACACTAAGACATAATACTTTAATTCGATTTTATGTTCATGATTTCACTCAAGATCCATTCTTTCTTAGTCCTGAAACAGGAATTTTATATTTGTCCATCTTACTTCATTGTTACTTCTGGTATGCATAAGTTACAAAACATCAAACAAATTCCCTGTGCAGAAACCTTCATCTTCACTTACTCTCTGCACCTCTTCTTCCCCTTCTCTTTCCTTTTCTATTCTTTCTCTATACACCCTCCCACGATGTGCCTCATGTTTTCCTGTCAATTACTTAAATTTCTTACATTAAAATACCCTGCCTAAAAGAGCCTGGCACCTCCTCCCTCTCTCTTGATTTCTCTCTCATCATGCGATATGCTGGCTTCCCCTTTGCTTTCTGCCACGATCATAAGCTTCTGGAGGCCCTCACCAGAATCTGAGCAGATACTGGTGCCATACTTGTACAACCTGCAGAATTGTGAGCCAAAATAAACCTCTTTTCTTTATAAATTACCCATCCTCAGATATTTCCCAATAGCAACCCGAAAATGTATTAACACACTACCCATTTATAAATTGACCTTTTCCCCGCTCAGAACAGGACATACATTCTAGAATATGCACTAGAGCAGATTTAGTTCGAGATATAAGAACATTATTAAAATATTTCTTTAAAAAACTTTATTTTATAGAGCATATTTAGGTTGACAGCAAAAATGAATAGAAGGTACAGAAATTTCCCATACAATCCCTAACCCCATACATGTATAGCCTCCCCCATTATCAACATCCCCCATTAGAGTGCTGAACCTACATTGACATATTATTGTAATCCAGAGTCCATAGGCTACCTTAGGATTCACTCTTAGTGTTGTATATTCTATGGGTTTGGAAAAATGTATAATAACATGTATCTACCATTCTAGTATCATACAGAGTAGTTTCACTATCCTAAAATTTTCTGTGTTACACCTATTCATGCCTTCCTCACCAAAACAGCCACTGGTACTTTTTCATCTCCATTGTTTTAGTCTCAATTTCCCAGATATCTTTAAATGTCTACTATTTTAGTCTCCATTTCCCAGAATGCAGCATAGTTGGAATCAGTATGTAGCCTTCGTATTGGTTTCTTTAACTTAGAAACAGGCACTCAAGTTTCTTCAGTGTCTTTTCATGGCTTAATAGTTCATTTCTTCTTAGTGCCAAATAATATTCAATTGTCTGGATGTACCACAGTGTTCATTCATTCAGTCACCTACTGAAGGACATCTTGGTTTCTTCCAAGTTTTAGCAATTATGAATAAAGCTACTATAAATATTTATGTGCAAGTTTTTGTGTGGACACAAGCTTTCAATTCAAAACTGGATGAGTATCTAAGGAGCATGGTTGCTGGATTGTATGGTAAGACTATGTTTAGTTTTATAAGAAACTGCAAACTGTCTTCCAAAGTGGCTGTACCATTTCGCTTTCTAGTTAGCAATGAATTAATGGATTATTGCTCCACATCCTTGATAGCATTTGGTGTTATCAGTGTTCTGGATTTTGGCCATTCTACTATGTGTGTAGTAGTATTTTATTATTTTTTTAGTATGAATTTCCCTGATGGCATATGATATAAAGCATCTTTCATATACTTGTTTGCCATCTGTATATCTTCACTGGTGAGTGATCTGTTCAGATTTTCTTTCTACCTTTTAATTGGGTTGTTCTTTTCCTTACTGTTGAGTTTTAAGAATTATGTCTGTATTTTAGATAATAGTCCTTTATCAGTTAAAGCTTTTGCAAACATGTATTCCCAGTCTATGGTTTGTCTTTTTATTCTCTTGACAGTAATCTTTCACATATCAATTCTTTTTTTGATGGATTGTGACTTTAGTGTTGTGTCTAAAAGTCATTGCCAAAAAAAAAAAAAAAAAAAAAAAAAAA
>NW_016814816.1:1253225-1301646 GCF_001698545.2 Rhinopithecus bieti | reverse complement strand
AAAAAAAAAAAAAAAAAAAAAAAAAACCCTGGAAATATCAAGTAATCATATCAGGATACATGGTTAATATACAAAATTCAATTGCTTTCTCTATATACCAACAATGAACAAGTGAAATTTAAAATTGAAAACACAGTATCATTTGCATTAGCACCCAAAAAATAGAATCTAAATCTAAATCTAGCAAAATGTGTACAGTATTTATAAGAGGAAAACTAGATGACTCTCAAAGTAATCTAGATATTCTTCTATGTTATCTTCTGGGAGTTTTATAGTTTTGTGTTTTATATTTAGGTCTTGTGATCCATTTTAAGTTAATTTTTGTGAAGAATGTAAGATCTGTGTCTAGATTCATTTTTTTGAAGGTGGATTTCCAGTCATTTCAGCATCATTTGTTGAACAGACTATCTAACCTCCATTATATTGCCTTTGTCTGTAAAATGCTCCCTTGTCAAAGATTAATAGGCTATATTTAGGCCTATTTCTGTGCTCCCAATTCTGTTCCATTGACCTGTTTGTCATTTCTTTTTTGCCAGTATCATACTGTCTTGATTACTATAGCTTTATATTAAATCTTGAAGTTAGGTAGTGTCATTCCTCCTACTTTGTTCTTCTTCTCAATATTGTGTTGGCTATTCTGGGTCTTTTGCCTCTCTGTATAAACTTTAGAATCAGTTTGTCAATCTACAAAATAATTCCTGGGATTTTTATTGCGATTGCATTGAATTTATAGATCAAATTGGAAAGAACCAATGTCCTGACAATATTGAGTTTTTCTATCCATGAACATGGAATATAGCTCAATTTCTTTAGTTCTTATTTGAGTTCTTACACTGGAGTTTTGTAGTTTTATTCATGTAAATGCTGTAAGCATTTTGTTAGCTTTAGATTTAGATTCTATTTGGGGGGTGCTAATGTAAATGATAATGTGTGTTCAATTTCAAATTCCACTTGTTCATTGTTGGTATATAGAGAAAGCAATTGAATTTTGTATATTAATCATGTATCCTGATATGATTACTTATTTCCAGGAGGTTTTATTGGTTAGTTTTTTTTTCAGATTTTCTGTTTAGATAATCATGTCATCTATGAACAAAGACAGTTTTATTTTTTTCTTCCTAATCAGCATACCTTTTATTTTATTTTCTTATCTAATTCAGTAGCTAAAATTTCTAATAGAATGTTGAAAAGGAGTTGTGAGAGAATGACTTTGTTCATTTGTGTTGCTATAAAGCAATACCTGAGACTAGGTAATTTATAAAGAAAACAAGTCTATTTGGCTTATGGTTCTGCAGGCTGTACAGAAAGCATGGCACTGGCATCTGCATCTGGTGAGGGCCTCAGACTTCTTCCTCTCCTGGCAGAAGGTGAATGGGAGCTGGCATTTGCAGAGGTCACATGCCATGAGAGAAAGCAAGAAACAGAAGGTAGGTGCAAGGCTTCGTTTACAACCAGTTCTCATGGGATCTAATAGCATGAGAACTCATTCACTGCCTCCTTCCCCAGGGTAACATTAATCCATCTCATGAAGGACCTGCCCCCATGACCAAAACACCTCCCCTTAGGCCCCACCTCCAAAAATTGGGATAATTTCAACATGAGGTTTAGAGGGGCAAACATCCAAACTATAGCAAACAGGATATCCTTACTGTCTTAGTGGGGAAAGTTCTAGTTTCTCACTATTAAATATGATGTTAGTTGTGGGGTTTTTTTAGGTATTCCTTATCAGGAAGTTCCCCTCTATTTCTAATTTACTGAGAGTTTTTACCACGAATGGGTGATGGATTTTGTCAAATGCTTTTTCTGCACCTATTGATAAGATTATGTGATTTTTCTTCTTTAGTCTGTTGTGTAATAGATTACATCAATTGATTTTCAAATGTTGGATTAGCCTTGCATACCTAGAATAACTTCTACTTGGCGTGTTGTATAATTCTTTTTATGTTGGATTCATTTTGTTAATATTTTGTATCTGTGTTCATGAGAGATATTGGTCTATAGTTTTTTTCTTGTTTGTTTTTGTTTTTTCTTGTAATGTCTGCCTGGTTTTGGTATTAAAGTAATACTGGCTTCATAGAGAGCTAGGAGATATTTCCTCTGCTCTGCTTCTGAAATAAATTATAGATAATTGGTATTTTTTTCCTTAAATATTTGGTAGGACTCACCTGTGAATCCATATGGGCATGGTGCTTTCTATTTTGGAAAGTTATGAATTATTGATTCAGTTTCCTTACTATATATAGGCACATTCAAATTGCTTATTTCTTCTTGTGTAGGTTTTGGAAGATTATGTCTTTTAAGGATGGGTTCATTTCACCTAGATTACCAAATTTGTAACCACAGAGTTGTTCCGAGTATTCTCTTATTACTCTTTTACTGTCAATGGGATTTGTAGTGATGTTCCCTCTTTTGTTTCTGATACTAGTAATTTGTGTCCTTTCTCTTTTTCCTTAACCTGGCTCAAAGCTTACCAATTTTATTAATTTTTTCAAAGAAACAGCCTGTCATTTTGTTGATTTTATGTATTGAGTCCCTGTTTCCAAATTCATTGATATGTGCTCTCATTTTTATTACATCTTTTTTTGTTTATTTTGGATTTAATTTGGTCCTCCTTTTAAAGTTTCCTAAGGAAGCTTAAATTACTGGTTTTAGATTTTGCTTATTTCCTGATATATGAATTCAATGCTCTAAATTTCCCTTCAAGCACTGCTTTTGCTGCATCCCATATATTTTGACAAGTACTTTAAAATTTTTCACTTAATTCAAAATGTTTTAACTTCTCTTGATATTTCTTCTTTAATCCATGTGTTACTTAAAAGTGTGTTGTTTAATCTCCAAGTATTTGGGGATTTTCCAGCTATCTTTCAGTTATTGGTTTCTGGTTTAATTCCACTGTGGTTTGAGAGAAGATGTATGAAGGTGTATTTTGTGGCCTAGAATGTGGACTATCTTAGTTAGTGTTCCAGCATCATGTGAATGCCACTATGGCTTACTGCTTGTACCCTCCAGAGTAGTGGTCTGAATCACACCTGGGCTCACTTGATACATGACTGGGGTGGCCAAGGAGTACTTCGCTGGAATGCAGGGAGCAGAGTCCAGAGGCAACTTTCAGCAGTGAATCCCTGGAGAGTGCCCTCAGCTTCTTTTCTCAATCCATTCTGCCCTACTAGAACTGTGGACCTGTGATGAGGAAAAGCAGCCTTTGAGATCTTTGAAACGCCTTCAGGGTATTTCCCCCATCATCTTGATGAATAGCATCTGGTTTCCTTCTATTCATATTATTTTTGTAGGTGTGTGTGTGGAAGGGTAGGTAGACTTATTTTTTGACAGTTAAATTACTTTATTTCTTTTTTATTATTATTATACTTTAAGTTCTGGATCAATGTGCTTAGCAAGCTATTGTTTGGCCACACCCTTAATTTGCTCTGCTAAATACACTTTATCCCCCTTAGCATGGCCAGCCTATGAATTTTCCAAATCTTTCTGCTCTGCTTCCCTTTTAATTATAAATTCCATCTTTAAGTCATTTGACTTGCATCTCACTGTACGTGGTTAAAAGTAGCCACACAACAGCCTGAATGCTTTGCTGTTTAAATATTTTTTCCACCAGGTGTTATAGCTCACCATTCTTAAGTTCTGCATTCCATAAAGTCCTAGGACATGGATATACTTCTTCCAAGTTCTCTGCAACTATGTAACAAGGATGGCTTTTATTCTAATTTACAATACCTTGCTCCTTATTTCCATCTGAGATCTCATCAGAATGGTCTTTATTGTCCACATTTCCACCAACACCCTGATCATGACCACTTAAGTAATCTCTAAGAAATTTCAGTTTTCCCACAGATCTCGTTTGAAGCCCTCATCAGAATCACCTTTAATGCTCCATTTACTGCAATAGAGGCATTTTGTAAACTACTTCTCCAAATTCTTCCAGCCTCTACCCATTACCCAGTTCCAAAGCTGCATCCTCACTTTTAGGTATCTGTTACAGCAACAGTCTTACTTCTTGGTACCAATTTTCTATTTTAGTCCATTCTCTGCTGCTATATCAGAAGACCACAGACTAGGTAATTTACAAATAAAAGAGTTTTATTTGGCTTATGGTTCTAGAGGTTGGGAAGTACAAGGGGATGGTGTTGGCCATCTGCAGGGGCCATCTTGATTGCATCATCTTGTGGCAGGAAGGCAAGTAAGCAGATGAGACAGAGAGAAAATGGGGGCCAAATGTAAGCTTTTACCAGAAGCCCACTCCTGTAATAACTAACCCACTCCCATGATAATGGCATCAATTCATTCATGAAGGCAGAGCCCTCCTGGCCTAATCAACATTTTAAAGGTCCCATCTCTTAATGCCATGACAATGGCAATTAAATTTCAACATGAGTTTAGGAGGGGACATGCAAACCATACCAAATCCTTAGTGTATTAATCATAGTTGTTTTTAATTCCCAATCTGATAATTGCCAACATTCTTGCCATATCTGAATTTGATTCTGATGCTCACTCTCTCTCTCTCTCTCCAAACTGCTTTTCTGTTTTTTGTTTGTTTGTTCTTTAGTATGCCTTATAAGTTTTTCTTGATAACAAGACATGATGTACTGGATTAAAAAAAAAAAAAAAACTACTGTAAAAATGGGCCTTTAGTAATGTAGTGGTCAGGTTTTGGAGAAGGGAATTCTATTACTAGGTTTCAGTATTTTCATAAGACTGTGCCTTCAGACTGTAAACTTTACAAATGCTTCTCAGTCTTCCTCCCTACCCACACCCCCACTTAGATGGGACAGAATTGCTAGAGAAGGCTGGAGTTGGATATTTTGCTTCTTTCACATAGATGGCTAGAGTGGGCTGGAGTTGAGTGTTTCCCTTCTCTGAGGACCAATAGACTTTGATAAAACCCCAGCATGTTAAATTCTGGTTAAATAGTTTCTCTTGAGGACAGACTTTGTTAAGAAGAACAGAATACTCTGGTATATTTCACAATGGTTCCTTTTCTCCTCCCTCTGCTGGAAGCATGAGGGGATTTTTCTCTAATATTAACTGTGTTCTCACCTGGTAGAGCTCCAGGAAATAAAACTTATAAAGGCATGGGGGCCTCTGATTACTTGGTTTCCCTGGAGTTTTTAACTCGCAGACTTGTCCACACTGAGCTTCCAGCAATTCATCAATTACAGTTAAGGTTTTCCTACCCTGGCACTGCTTCCTGAAGGGTTTTCTGCTGAAGGGTTTTTCACATAAGTTGTGATTATCTGTATTTGCCTGTCTTTCCAGTTTGTGGGGAGTAGTTTGACTTCACTTCCCTTATGAATCTAAGTGTTGATTTTTCAGTTTGTAATTAGATAAATTATTTTTAAAATGGATCTCTTATCCAGACAATTTGTGATAAGTTTGACTCTAAAATATCTTAGCTTAGACAAAATTCTACCAGTGGGTTTATCAAGGTTAATTCCACTGCCAATTCAAATACAGAAGTGATCAATGAGCTTCAAATGAGAATCATTGGCCCTGCATTGTAAATGCTATAACAACACACACTTCTTTCCATTGCTTGTCAATGCATGATGTTTGTGGATATTTCAAAAAGTAAATTGAGAAATGAGAGGGGTTTAATTAACTAAAAACAGAAGACATACCAGGTGAGAATATTTCAATTTGGCTAGCTTTGGAAAACTATTGTGATATTGATGTTATGGAAGCCTGAAAAAAGTCTATGTATTGCTCTGATTGCTAATAGGTTTTGAATGGAATAAACTGTGGATTTTAAAATTTGTGTTGTCTCCAAAGCTATTATCTTCTTAAAACAAGAGAGAATTGTTTTATTGAAGTAATTAATAGCTTTTGGCAGAGATGGAATTAAAAAAAAAAAAAGCATACAGACCGCCCTACTGAACAGCTCACCACCTCACCCTCTGCTAACCAGGGTGGGAAGATTCGCAGGTGCTTCTATCAGAAATGCTGATGTGCATCGTTGGAGGGAGGGAGGCTGCCAGTTCCATGAGGAATGGGCTGTAGGAGCCAAATGGAACTGAATTTCAGGAGAGAGCGAAAATGGAGAAAAAAAGCAGTAGCATGCTTATGTGTATTCAACTTTCCTTTCTGATCTCAGAAGTGTATAAGGTTTAATCTTCAAGTGGGTGATATGACAGTAAAAGGCATAATAAAGAAGCTGTTTCCACAATGCATTTTAGTCAGGTTGAGGATGCATGGCCACATTCATCCACCACAATGCCCTCTACAACCTGACTAGGGGATCTTCCCCTGCAGCTGCCCCCAACTTCTGCATCCTCTTCCACCAGCTATGACCACCCAATACTTCAAAGTCTTTTGCTTCCCTAAGGACAATAGCAACACGAGAAGTCAGGTCAGGTCTTGTTCTTCCCCTTTCTACGTAAATGGGTTTTTCTGAAAGGAAGAAGCCAAGGAGAAGGGACTTGAGATGCTAGGTATCCTCTGAGTGTACAATGTTCATACTTCCTTACCTCACACATCTGATTTCCTAGTTTGCACATGCTTTTTTTCTGTATACCTTTTGAAGCTCTTTGAAGACAAAGAAGCCCTCTATACTTTGCCCAGGAAAGTTCCACATGCAAAGGGGTCCTTTCAAGTGAGCTTTTAATCACACGAGAAATAAGTTTGCCCTGTGGTTTCTTTATGTGGCTGGCATACTGCAGTCCATGTTATTTTCAAATTGAAGATGTTATTTCCACTACCTGAAGATTATGTGTCTAGATACCTCAGAATAGAAGGGCTGTACTGATAACCATATTAAAATCATAAAAATACCATTATGTTTTTCAAGGCAGAGTTAGATTGAGTTAATCAGAATTCGTTTGCAAGATACCGTTTGTTTCTGTGTTGAAAATAGTGTCAGGTTGACAAGTCTTTTGTTCCCACACGATCACATTGGCTTCTATTCTAATCTGTGTGATACCCGGACAATACAGATAAGCTAAATGTGGTCTAATCAATTCTGACTCTTCTGATCTGACTGATACTTTTGTATGGATTTTGATTAATCAGAAATGTATAGAATATTCATGTCTCATCCCACAGTTATGACAGGTGCAGACTTTGCTTTTCATACGTTCAGAAAAATGCCACAATTCAAAGTGTCCCTTTCATCTGACACACTACTAATTGAATGATTTCTTTCTTGAAATAACAGAATAGTCTGTTGGCTTTATACTTTTGAAATGGGAAATGTGATTTAGAAAAGCTCCTGTGAAGTGTTATCAATGGTAAATAAATTTGTAATGATATAATTCAGACTCTCTCAACATAAGAGAATCTCTGAAGATTTTATTGACTTGATAAGGAGAATAATGGAAAATATAAAAAATAGACTCTATAGCAAATGTCAAAAGATTCCAATCAACATGGAAGGTAGCATCATTTTACCCTCAACGAGAGTATATTTTTCTGTTTTCCTCCAGGACCTTTAATTCCAAATCCCTGTAAATGCTAGCAAAGAAAACATAAACACATGGAAGCACAGAAAGGGATTCAGTCTCAAATACAGATAAGACTGATTGTTGTCTCATCCTAAGTGAAGAGGGAGACTTCTTATCCCACTGGAGATGCATGAAGTTGGAAAGAGCATCGCTCATACATGTACAACAACAACAACAACAACAACACACCAAAACAAAGACAAACAAACAAAAAAACCCCAAAAATCTACAACTTTCAATTACGCTGTCAGAGAGCTAAGGAATGATAGTTGCCTGTGAAAAGAGATGAGGTGAGAATATTTTCTTACCTAGGACGTATGAAGCTGAACACTTGTAAGAATAACTTAGCTAAATTTGTTAGCAAATTGGTAAAAACTGAGCATAGATTAGCAAAATTTGTGTGTAGGTTAGCAAAATTTCTGTGTAGGTTAGCAATGGAAAGAACACAGAACCTCCAGGGCTACAGATATAAGGGGGTTTTTCACCCACTTTTCCACTAACCTTACCATGTACTTGCACGCAAAAATAATGGGGAGCGTCTTCAGAAAGCATCCCTTGAAGGCCATGCTTGCAGGAGGTGAATGGCAAGGCCATGCTTGCAGGAGGTGAATGGAAAGGGAGGAGCCCCTTCTCCCTGATCCCTTTCCCCTACCTCCCCTATGGAACAGCAGTCTTATACTGTGGGAAGAAGGGCAGCAAACACTTTAGGTACTCTTGAAAAAACCCATTGAGGATGGAAAGAAAATAGAAAAAAATAAACCTCCTAAACTTCAGAGAGGTGCAAAAGCTTTCAGAAATCAGTGAAAGCTCATGAGACCCGGGGGCACAGTGATTACCTAGGTCTGACACATTGTTTGAACCACCAAGAATACCACTGTTATCATCATCAGGCTAACACATATTAAGGAATGGTGCAGCTCTTCTTAGAGAATTGCAGGAATGTGGAAAGAGACCCTCTCTGAGGTACAGCAAATAGGGATGACCTAATGCTAAGGTTGAAGCAGACATTGAGAAAAACCCTATGTTGATCTAGCCCCCACCCTAAGCACAAGTCATTACTAGAGGAATTTGAAGCCTGTAGTGCACTGTGAGTAGCCATAGCAACAACAAACCCTAAACGCAGTTCAACTCAGACTAGATTAATTTAAAATTCCACATTAAAGGCCTAGGAAAGATACACCCAGTTTTAGACATAAAACTATTTATCTCACTCTCTGCTATTCTGCACAAAATGTACATCTTTCAGCAAAAAGTATGAGGCAGGTGAAAAAGTAACTAAAAACACACTGCAAAGAGACAAAGTAAACAGCAGAACCAGACTCAGATATGACACAGATGTTGGAACTTTCAGACAGGAACTAAAATAACTATGATTAATATGTTAAAGGTTCTAAAAAGGAAGGGGGGGCAATATGCAAGACCAGATGGGTAATTTTAGCAAAAGGATGGAACCTAAAAGCAAAAGTTACATAGAAATACTTAAGATGATAAATCCACAGTAATAGATAACGAATGCCTTCAATAGGCTCATTAGTAGACTCAATACAGCTGAGAAAAGGATCAGTGAACTTGAAGATAGATTTATAGCCAAAAGATACATTAATTACCAAAACTGAAACACAAAGAGGAAAACTAATAGGGGGAAAAAAAGAACAGAGCATCTAAGAGCTGTTGGAAAATGTTCAATGATTTAGCATGTGTGTACTTAGAATTCTAGAAAGAGAAGAGAGAAATGAAGAGAAGAAACAATAGCTGAAAATTTTCTAAAATTAACGACAGTATGAAATCACAGATTCAAGAAGTTTGGAGAAGACTAAGCAAGATAAATACCACACACCTAGGCATATCATACCTACACTGCTCAAAACCAAAGGGTATAAAAAGACAACCTTACAAGCAGCTGAGAGAGAGAGAGAGAGAGAGAGAGAGAGAGAGAGAGAGAGAGAGAGAGAGAGAGAGAGAAACAAAGTTTCATATAAAAACAAACACAAGAATTACAGCTAACTTATTATCAGAAATTGTATAAACCAAAGGCATTGGAGTGACAAAAGAACTGAAAGAAAAAGAAAAAGAAGTCAACCTAGAATTCTACACCTGGAAAAAATATCTCTTAAAATGAAAAGAAATAAAGATTTTATTTGACGAACAAAATATATTATTTTTTGCTAGCATATCTACCCTGAAGTAATTTTCTAAAGGTTTTCAGGCAGAAGGAATAGATAAAACTTGGATATATAAAAACTGAGAGCTGTGGAATGGAATAAATTTATATTTTCTTACTTTAAATCTTCTAAAAGATAGCAGAGGAAGTACTGAAAGCAAAATAATTATTTGATTCGCAAAATAAATTAACTTTTTTTGACAAAATTCGACATCTATTTGTGATTTAAAATTCCAAGCAAACTTGGAATCACTGGAAAATTTCTTAACAACATAAAAGGCATCTACTAGGAGACTATAGCTAACAACATATATGAAAACTGAATGTTTTCCTCCTAAGATCGGCAACAAGGTAGGAATTTCCTCTCTTTCTATTCCTAGTCAGCATCATACTAGAAGTGCTAGCTAGGACAACAAGACAATAAAGAAAAAACAGAAGTCACATGAATTAGAAATAATGAGATAAAATGCACTATTCACAGATGACATAATTGTCTATACATAAAATCCCAAATAGTCTCCAAAAGAAGTTCTAGAACAAATAAGTCAGTTTAGCAAGACTTCAAAGTACAGGATCATCATGTACAAATTAATTGTATTTTTATGTATAAAAAATGAAAATTAGAGTTTCATATTTTAAAACAGCAATATCATTCATAATAGCACCAAGTGCCGGATCTGTATCTCAAAAAGTACAAAATACTTATTTAAAAAAAATCAAAGAAGACTTAAAGAAATGGAGAGATACACTCTGTTTATGGATTGGCTAAATATTGCTAACATGGCAATTCTGCCCCAAATTGATCTACAGACTCAAAGAAATCCCAATGAAAATCCTAGGAGAATCTTTTGTTGATATCGATAAACTATTTGTAATATTTGTATAAAATAGGAAAGGAACTAAAACATTCAAAACAATTTAGAAAAAGAACAAAGTTACAGGACTCACACTAGCTGATTTTAATACTTACCATAAAGCTATAGTAATCCAGACAGTAAGTTATTGGTAAAAGGATGAGCATATAGATCAATGGAACAGACTAAAGTTCAGAAGTAGACTCATAAATACGTGGCAACTGATTTTTAACAAAAGTAGAAGGACAATTCAGGGTATTGGATGGGGCTGGATGTCTATATGAAGAAAAAATGACCCACACCTTACACCTTTTATGAAACTTAACATGTATCATAGACTCACCTCTATACAATTTGTTTTAAAAAAAGAAAATTTTTGTGCTCTTGTGTTCTGCGAAAAGTTCTTAGATAAGAAACCGAAAGCACAATCTATAAAAAAAGGATAAATTTATAAACTTGGTTTTATAAAAGAGCTGAAAACTATTCAAATGTCCGTAAACAAACTATAATCTATCCATACAATGGAATAGTACCTACAATAATAATAAACAAACTATGAGTCATACAATACTGATGAATCACAATTGCATCTTGCTAAGTGAAAGAAGATAGACCCAATAATTATATATTGTATGATTCCACTTATATGACATTCTGAACAAGGCAAAGCTATCTCATAAAGAACAGATCAGTAGTTGCTAGGGATTAGGAGTTGTGGGAGGGTTTGACTACAAAGGAGCAGCAGGAGGCAATATTTTGGTGTTATGAAGCTGTTTTGTGTTGATTATTCTGAGTGATGTATCTACCACGTGACTCTGCATTTGTCAAAATCTGTAGAACTGTATACCACAAAGAGTGTTTTTTACTGTATATAAATTTAAAAATAAGTTTTAAAAAATAAATGCAGTACGTTTTGCTATCTTTCCTAATAACACATTTTCTGGTACTTCTCTGACACACCTGACTTCCAAATCATGGATGTTTTTATTAGCCTCTGGGTCACCTCCCTTTCTCTCTTCTGATCCTTCTAGACCTGCACTGTGCAATACTATAGTCACTACCTATGTGGGGTTATAAAGCACTTTAAGTGTGGCTAGTCCAAACGGAGATGTGCTGTATGTGTCAAATACATACCAGATTTTAAAGGCTTAGGACAAAAAAAAGTAAACTTTTATTGTCATATGCAAATTAATTATGTTTGAAATAAAATGTTTTAATATATTGGATTAAATCCAATATAGCATTAAATTACTTCACCTGTTTCTTTTACTTTTAAATGTGACTTCTGAAAATTTTAAATTACATTTGTGGCTCACGTTTTGTTCCTACTGGACAGCACTGGTGTAAAGTTCTGCGGTGACTGGACATCTCTGCTTTTCCAAGTTTCTGACTCTTAGCTCTTCAGAACAGACTAAACTCGGGTTCTGGCATTCCTTCCTGAACCATGGATACTGCTTTCTCCATCACTCTCTGTTTTTCTGTACCCACTCCTACTTTCTCTTCCCTTCATCTCCTTGGGAATACAATAATATAATGAAATAATGATCTTGCCACTGTATTGGTTTGTTCTCACACTGCTAATAAAGACATATCTAAGACTGGGTAATTTACAAAAGAAAGAGGCTTAATTGACTCACAGTTCCACATGGCTGAGGAGGCCTCACAATAATAGTGGAAGGTGAATAAGGAGCCAAGTCACATCTTACATGGTGGCAGGGAAGAGTGGACTTGTGTAGGGAACTCCCCTTTATAAAGCCACATGATCTCATGAGACTTATTCACTATCATGAGAACAGCATGGGAAAGACATACCCCCATGATTCAATTACTGGGAGGTAATTACCATGACACATGGGAGTTGTGGGAGCTACAATTCCAGATAAGATTTTGGTGGAGACACAGGCAAACCACATCACCCATGAACAGAGGTGTTTTATTTAAACAGCACAAAGTTTTCCAAGTTTTGAATTCCCAAAATTGGTGTGATAGCTCTCCAGTTCCCACAAGACCCACCACTACCTATGGAAACTTTACATGTTTACATTATTTATCTGGACCCTGAAGAAATTTGGGTTTATGAATCCTAGACTAGCCTACCTTTCTCATTTTAAAGATGAGATCATCAATGCCCAGGATGGGAAGCAATTTTCCTGAATTGGCTTGGTCAGAGGAACAGCCAGGACTATCTCCAAGTCCACTGCTCTTTCACATTCTTCACTATCACAAACAAACCTGCTCTCTCGGTTTGTTTTCAAAATCCTGTGGGACTTCAGTACAACAGCAGATCATCAGCTAGCCTCTCCTGATGTAATTCATGAACTCTCTCAATCAAATGTGGCTGCAATTGTGTCACAAGAACACCTTCCACCATCTCTCCCTTGAGTTACCTGCCACGATTCATTTAGAACCTTGCTTCATTTTGCCCATATTAATTACAAAGACTGAAAAAAGTTATTTTTGTATATGTTGTTTGTATACAGACATATCTCAGTACACGATTGATCATCTGCCATGGGATTTTGGTACTATTGTGGAATCCAAGCTCCTAGAAGTAGTCAAATCTATGTCAAATTGTACTTACTGGGTGTATTAGCCTGTTTTCATAATGCTGATAAAGACACACCCGAGACTGGGCAATTTACAAAAGAAAAAGGTTTAATTGGACTTACAGTTCCACGTGGCTGGGGAAGGTCTCACATTCATGGAGGAGGGTGAAAGGGACCTCTTACATGGTGGTGGCAAGAGAGAATGAGGAAGAAGCAAAAGCAGAAACCCCTGATAAACTTATCAGATCTCGTGAGACTTATTCACTATCATGAGAATAGCACGGGAAAGACTGGCCCCCATGATTCAATTACCTCCCCCTGGCTCCCTCCCACAACACAAGAGAATTCTGGGAGATAAAATTAAAGTTGAGATTTGGGTGAGGACACAGCCAAACCATATCATTCCTAGAAGTCAAGGGAGTCAAAGTTATGTCAAATTATAATTACTGGGGAATGGATGGATTATGAAAAATTTTGAGTTTCTTTTTTTATTGTGGGATTTTTAACTTCTTTGAGTCTCCTCTGAGCACCCACTCAGATTGTGGAAGTCTGAGTGCAGAACTTGGCACAAGATGGGCCCCCACCAAATACTAGTCCCCATGAGTTTTTACCTAACAGATTATTTTCCATTGTCCCTCTTTTCCTCCAATTCTGTCTGGCCCTGCTTTGCTGTCAGATTCTAACTCAGTTCACTGTGAAGAAAGGTAAATCAAAACACACCTTAAAACACTTTCCTCAGTTACCTCTTGCGTCTGTCCAATTATCCCCTTTTGGGACCCCTTTGTGTCAGTCTCTGACTAATCAGTGTTCACACCACGTCCTGATTTAGTATAAACTGCAATTTTCATGAACACAGGGAGAGATTCACTCCCTCTTCCAAATTAATGATGAAGGCGTTAAATAAGAACATCCTCAACAGCCATTTCTGCAGCTCCCTACGACCAGATACTTTACAATTTATCAACAACCTTTCTTTTTGATCTTGTAGCTAATTTTGCAAATAAAATTTCCTGAGACATATCAAATCTTTACCAACATAAGATATATTACATCTCTTGCATTTCCCCTTCATCTATTCATAACTCTGTCAAAAAAAAAGCTATTGTGCAGGAATGATTTGTTTCTCTGAAGCCTAAGTCACTTATTGTTACTGATATCATCATTCTCCTGCTACTTAGAGCTGTGTGTGTGTGTGTATGTGTGTGTGTATATATATGTAAAATTATGATTTGAAGTGATGTTTACAGGGCAATTATTGCCAGTATCTTTCTTTTCTTCTTCCTTACTTCCAAAATCAGGTTATGTTTCATATTCACACCAGTCCATCCATCTGATAATTTTCCTGATTCCATACCAAGTGCTCAGCCTGATTTCTGATTATTACTATATGAAGCTCATCAAACTCGAGGGGACCCATCCTCTGGATCTTGAGCAACATCCTAAGTAATATAGGCCAATGTCAAGGAGTCCTTGCACTCTCGCAGCATGAGGGAAACCCACTTCCCAGGCACCAAAAGGGAAGTGTAAGAACCCTAGGTTCTTCCATTAGTGGAAATATATTTTTTTCAGGGAGCTCCTGTGGAGATACAGGGTTTTTAGAAAATAAAAAAATTACGGAGATCAACTAGGAATAGAAGTCCTGCCTCATTTTCATGTGGCCTAAAATAAGTTGGGAAATTTGCCCATCTTAATCTCCTGGATATTTTACTTGTTTCGGTGTCTTGTCTTTTAAAAAAAGAAAATGGGCATTTATTGAAAGCCTGTCCTAAGCCAGTCCATGCAACTCCTAATATATATTTTATTATCCCCATGTTATGGATTACATTATAGAGATTATGGTTATGTGGTTATACCTGAGGCCACAAAGGCAGCAGGTAGAGCTGGGACTCTTATACCATCTGTTTAACTTCAGAGACCTGTCATTTTCCACCACCCATGCTGATTTACGTTTTGCAGAAAATCATTCTGTGGCTATAGATAAGTCTCATCCTACTCTGACCCCAGTTCCCTCTCCTGTAAAATGGAGGGGTTGTAATAACTTCATTGCTAAGATTTCTGCTTGTCGTAACACTCTGAGAACCTTGAAGGACTTGAATTCAGGGCAAGAAAAGACCTCATTGTCTTTCCTATAGGTAAATGCTAATTTTAAAAAATAGAAAAAATAATGAGAGAACAATATGAGCTAAGACATATTGGCCTAAGTAAATGTGAGTGTGGTTCATGCAGATTCAGAAAACTAAATGACTAGAAGTAATTTTGCAAATTTCCTTAGACATACCAACTAGGCCATAAAAAATGGAAAATGCTGAGATTGAAAACTTTATGGCTTCCCAACTGCTGACTCCAGCTCAAGTTGCAGTTCTTCACCAGGTAATCCAAAAGAGACTTTTACAGGTTTTTTGAACTGAAAGCTCAGCCTTTTGGAGAACATGATTCTGTTTACTGATATTTCCAGAAATCTTCATCACTTAAGGAATTTGAACTACTAGTATGATCTTCTCTGCTGTTTTACGATCCCTCTTCCTTTGTACATAGTAGACAAGATGGCTTTTCACATAATTTAGTACCTTTGATAGGGAGAAATTGACTACATTCTTAATGTTCTTGTTTCTTTTCCTTCCTTCCTTCCTTCTTTCCTTCCTTCCTTCCTTCCTTCCTTCCTTCCTTCCTTCCTTCCTTCCTTCCTTCCTTCCTTCCTTCCCTCCCTCCCTCCCTCCCTCCCTCCCTCCTTTCCTTCTTTTTTAGGGAAAGGAGGGGAAAGGTTTTGCTTTCAGCAGCGTCTGTTTCAATTTGTAGTTTCTACAAATGATATTTTTTTTTAAAAATTTTTTTTATTTTATATTTTAAATTTAGGGTATGTGCATAACGTGAGGTTTGTTAACATATGTTTATTGTGCCATGTTGGTGTGCTGCACCATAACTCGGTCGCCCCCATCAATTCTCATTTAATAGGATAACTCCTAATGGCAATCCCTCTCCTCCCCTTTCCATGATAGGCCGGGTTGTGGATGTTCCCCTTCCCGGAGTCCAAGTGTTTCTTGTTTTCAGTTCCCCTATGGTGGACATGCAGTGTTTGTTTTCTTTCTTGTGTAGGTTTGGTAAGATGATGGTTTGCCGCTTGCATCCATGGTCCCTTACAAAGGAGCAAACTCATCTTTTTTATGGCTGGGCATAGTATTCCATGGGGGGGCGTCATATGTGCACATTTTTTAATCCAGTCTTGTCACGATGGCTTTGGGTTGTTCCCAAGGGGTCTTTGCTATTGTGAATAGTGCCGCAATAAACATACGTGTGCATGTAAGATACAAACGATATTTTTAAAGACTCTAATAGGCTCACTCACCAATGGCCTGGCCCGTGCTCCATGTTCTCTCCCAGCCAGGACACTTGGCTCCTTGGCCAAGGCAGTGAAAGAAGAGACCATGGGCTGGTCATTGACAATGGCTCCAGCATGTACAAAGCTGGCTTTGCTGGACACAACGTCCCCCAACCCATGTTCCCTCTCCATCACTGGGCACCCCTGACACTAGGGCATGATGATGGACCAGAAGGACTCCTACATTGGTGACTAGGCCGAGAGCAAGCACGAAAGCCTGACCCTGAAGCACCGCATTGAGCATGACATCATCACAAAATACAATGACATGGAGAAGATCTGGTTCCACATCTTCTAGCTGCACATCACCTCTGGGGAGCACCTGGTTCTGCGGACCAAGGGCTCCCCGAACTCCTAGGCCACTCATGAAAAGATGACCCAGATCATGTTGGAGACTTTCAACATCCCAGCCATGCAGGTGGCCATCCAGGTTGTGCTATTGCACTCGTCTGGCGGCACCACTGGCACTGTGGTGAACTCTGGTGACAGGGTCACCAACATGGTGCCTCTCTACCAGGGCTGCGCCCTCTTGCATGCCATCCTGCATCTGACCTGGCTAACTGGTACCTGACTACCTCGCAAATATCCTCACAGAGCAAGGCTACAGCTTCACCTCCACAACCGAGCAAGAAATCATGCACAACATCAAGGAGAAGCTGTGCTATCTCTCCCTGGACTTCCAGAGAAGATGGCCACCACAACCTCTAGCTCCTCCCTGGAGAAGAACTAGGGGCTTCCAGACAGCCAGGTAATCACCACTGGCAATGAACAGTTTCAGTGTCTAGCCCTCCTTCCTGGGTGTGGAATCTTGTGGCATCCATGAGACCACATTCAACTTCATCATGACGTGTAATGTGAACATCTGCAAGGACCTGTTTGCCAACACAGTGCTGTCTGGTGACACTATCATATATCCACCCATCACTCACAGGATGCAGAAGGAGGTCACTGCCCTGGCGCCGAGCACCATGAGGATCAAGATCACCACTCCCCTTGAGGGCAAGTACTTGGAATGGATTGGTAGCTTTATCCTGGCCTTGCTGTCCTCCCTCCAGCTGATACAGATCAGCAAGCAGGAATGTGATGAGCTGGGCCCTCCATCATCCACTCCAAATACTTCTAAATGGACTGTGAGCAGATGCATAGCATTTGCTGCATGAGTTAATTCAGAAGTATAAATTTGCCCCAGGCAAATGTATACACCACATGCTAACCTCACAAAATTGGAATAAGCCTTTGAAAAGAAATTGGTCCTTGAGGCTTGTATCCAATATTGGCACTGGATTATAGAATTTGTTGCTGATTTTGACCTTGTATTCAAGTTAATTGTTCCCATGGTATTTGTTTAACACCCTGTACATATCTTTGATGTAAACCCTTAGTACATGTGGCTCAATCACTTCGTGGCTGAGGTGAAAACATGCTTTTGGAGAAGAAGTCTGTGGCTTGGTGTGTCTGCGTGACCAGCAGTCTCTCAATCTGCACAGGTATTAATGTGCCAGAAGAGAGTGCTTCAGGATTTCTCTAGGGGCTGACAAAATTTCTGAACCAGTTGTCCTTTCTATCTTTCCGATCTATGAGGGCTGGAGAAGTCCAAGCCTTAGGACCCAATTTCCTTTCTTACCTGATGTTTTCCTGCCAGAACACTGTGGCTTGCCTTGAGTTAGAAGTGGTTTGCATTTGCACCTGTAAATGCATTCATCCTTTTAATTTATGTAAGGTTTTTGTAGACAATTCTAGATTCTTTAAAAGATGAAAACAAATTTTTGTTTTCTACTGTTATGTGAGGACATTAGGCCCCAGAAACATGTCATTTTGTAAGGAAAAATAAAGTGCTGCAGTAAAAAAGATAAAACAAGATTAAAATAGTTTAGTGGGCATACTTTTACATAAAATTTCTCTATATATCTATGAAGTCAGCCTGTCTTTTGATTCCCTCCGATGGACCAAGTACCTTAAGCAAGCATTCCTTTCTTGCCAGCTTGAATACAATTACATTTTGTACGATAAATCCCTGTGAAGTTTTTGATACTAGGTAAGATTTGGAGAAATGGGGCTAGCTGGTTAAAACTCAAGTCCAAGGTACTCTTTCAATCATATTATAAAAAAATATGTATTTTAAAAATTGAGATTCATGTAATTTTCTGACTTGATTGAACTAGAAACTCTCAGCAAGAGCTTGATTTCTAGCCCATTATCCAGACCAAATAGGTTTGGATGAGCTTCTGTTAAGTATGCAATTCTTAGGCTCTCTGAATTCTGCTCATCAACAGTAAAGACATGCTGCAGATGACAAACAGAGGAGCTTTTGGGTCCTCTAATTTCCACTGTCTGAGCCATCAGTGAGCAGGGGCACAGCATCCTAATAGAGACTGCCTGCACGTGCCCTTTCCCAAAATAGCTACTTGGCTACCCTCCTTTGGTTACTTCTCTGGGCTAGGAACATAAAAGGCTGGCAAATCTAGGATTATAAATGTCACTGCATAGTATCAGCAGATCACATAGGGGTGATAAAAGTATTAAGCCCCTGGAAGGGGGGCAGGTCTTAATTTTCCTACCTTTAAAATGGAAGTAATGCCATTTTAAAGGTGTGGTAAAAAAGAGAGGTGATATATACATGTATATACATAAAATGTCATGCAAAGTCCCTAGCATAGGGAACACAATAAAGTGCTTGTGACAACCGGTGGTTGTTGGTGCTGTTTAATGAATGTAACTAGCACATATGGAAGGTTTGCTTCATGTCCATGCTTTGCAAAGCTCTGAGATCACAGACACTAGGGCTCTTGTACAGGCAGAGCCCGCATGGACCCCTACTTCCGTCGATGCTCTTCCCAGAGCCCCTCACTATTTGCCAAGCTTGTTAGGTTTCCCTTGCATACCATGCAGGCTAGAGTGCCACCTCTTCTTATCCAGATCACCAGGCCTGGTAGGCATGCAATTTCAGGCATGGAAGAAACCTTTACCAACAAAACGAAAAAGGAATTCTAACTTCTTTCTTTGCCAATTCCTGAACCTAGATGGTCACGAGAACTAAGATATATGCTTTTTCTCCCCCCATTGCCTCAAAAGGCATGTACTACTTAGCTTAGGCCTACAGGTGATTTATTCTTTTTGAATATATTATTCAAAGTATCAGTGCTCAATCTGAACACATCTTAAAATTGTAGATATGCCTTTTTTTATGAAAGGGTGTTAGAAAGCTGCAGCTGTCTGGCATGTGCCAGTAGTTTAAGTGTGTATGTGTGTGTTTGTGTGTCATGTAAGTTATCCATGCTCTTTTAGAGAAAATGCCACTATGCAGAGTCTATTTAATTGTTAATCTTCTGGACTCTTTTGGGCATTCATATATGTGCATCTAAATTTAAAAATGTAGACATCCTGTAATAAAATAAGGCCATATTTAACGTGCTAATTTTATTCCATTCAATAACATCGTAATTCTCTTTACATCTCTCTCTCACATATACATACGTGTGTGTGTATACACCCATTTATATCTTCACCCCAAATGACTATAAATACTATAATTTATTTAATCAATTTCCTATTATCAAACAGTTGTTTTAATTTTTTTCTCATAAATGTGACCCAGGCATTACTAGCCAATAAGTACAAATACAGTAACATTAACTCCCCACATTTAATATCTCTAACGGCCCAACTCCCAACATTTTCAGAATTTTCCTCCGTCAGTATTTCCAAGAATCCCCAAGTGCTTACATGTGTCCGTGGATCACTCCTGTTGCTTGCTTCTCTGGCCAGCTGAACCAAGGCAATGCATCCCCAAGCCTGACAGTTCCATAGGATGCGCTCTGGTCGGGCACTGTGCCCCTGTTGCTGTGCTACTGACCTCATCACCATGTTCTGAAAATCCACCATTCCAAACGTGTCCACTAATGCGTTTCAAAATTGGCAATCTCTTCTGCTATGATAAGCCCTATGAGGTGAAAAGGAAAAGATGTCTTCATTATGCTCAGCTAGGATCCCACAAAAAGCTTGCCTGCTGCCCAGTGTGTCCACCGTTGTTATACACTCTATAGTTCTCACTTAACTACTTCATTTGAGTGACCACCCACATCTCCCTAGTAGAGGGCAGAAAGACCAGTTTGCTGGGACTTTTCTGGTTTTAGCACCATAAGTCCCATGGCCCAGGAAACTCCTCAATCCTAGGCAAATCTGAATAGTTGGCCTCTCTAGTAGAGGGGTTAATTCAAGTGCTGGTATCAGCTAACACTTTGTATTTGGAACCATTGCTTCCTTCTATTGATGAGGTTCTGTTGCTAAGTGAGGGGCTTACTTTCTCCTTTCTGATGAAATTCACCTTAGGATTACCCCCTATCTGGTTTACACCAGAGCCACATTCACCAGACATGCATGCCTATATCTCAACCTCAAAAAAAAAAAAAAGAAAAGAAAGAGAAATGGTTTTAAGTATTTTATCCCAAGAGGCTCTTCAGCTCTTCAATTAGCCTTGTGTTTAGCCTCTTAAACTGGATGCAGGTACATTTAAGGTGGGAGAGGTGTTGCCTGACCCCATTCAGCAGAAACTCTGGAATCCCATTGTTTTCACTTTCACATGAACAAGGCCAGATGAATATCCTTGCACTTAGACCTCTATGCATGAGCTTGATTGTTTCTTCAGGACAACCTTCCCCAAATGTAATTGCTTTTTGGGATTTGATACATATTGCAGTTTCCCTCCGGAAGGTCTATTCCAATTTACTCTTTTGAATTTATTTTTTAAACCATGCAAATCTATGCTCAGAATGAAAAAGCTCTGACCAGTTTCTAAGAGAACAGAGTATGTTCTATCCCAGAAAGTCCTTGCCAGAGGGGAAAGGGAGAGGACATGAGAGAAGGGCTGGGGAAGAACAGTTCCAGGGTTGCCTCAAAGGACATGAGCTTTAATAAGCCCCTTATACTGAGGGCTTTGTGGTTATTATAGAGCACCTTCTCCTAGAATATCTAGGCAGTACCTCTGAGCACAATGTTTCCTCTTTCATTCAGGTCAAAATTTCCGCAGGCTGCTACACCCCAGCCAGGGAATCTGCACTTGGAAGGAAAACAGAGGCTGGGAAAATTCCACCCTGACTTGCCCTCTTTTCTTGTTTGATTCATATGAAACTGTGGCTACTGGCCTCCAGGAAACAAAAATGATAGTAAACCCAAACCCAGGTCATCATTAGCAAAATGAAGCAGTTTTCCAGTTAGTTGGAGGGCAGCCCAACGTGGGGTGGAGGATTCTGTCTTAGAGAAAGTTCCTAAAACGATGTATGATATACTTATCAGGGTAACTGACAGTGCTTTGTGCGTCATGCAACCCTCGGTTACCAAGTCTTCTGGCTTCATGGGTCTAGCTCCCTAGTGAAACAATGGTTATCTCCTAGAATCAGGCAGAGAAGGTGAAACCTGGGAGCATGGAGTTTATCAAGTGATATTCAACATATAACCGGCACAGCTAACATTTTCTTGGTATATGAGTGTATCAAGGTTATATTCAACACATACTCTAGGATGAAACACAAAGGGAGATGTATACAAAGGGCATGTCTAGCTCCATACAGTTTCAAATCCAAGAAAATGTAAGGGATTTGGAAGAAAGAGAATATCCTGTTTGTATGAATATTTTGTAACTCTTGCAAGATATTGGAAATGATCTCTTCACTGAGTAGTATGGGAAGCAAATCACTGTTACCATTAAATCTGATTTGAATGCCAAGTGCACTAAATAGATGTCCATTTACATAATTAACTTGAAAAATGATAAAAAAAATAAGACCCAACTCCCTCATCACTCCTGCAGAGTCCTGGGTAGGTAGGCGGTCTTGATCTTAGTCCTAGCTGACCAAGGTTTTCCAACCAAGAGCAGGCTTCCAGGATGCTCCCACTGGCTCATCCAAGGCATTCTCCTGAGCTGCCTGCACTTGAGTGAGGAACAAGGAGCAAAAAATCACTGCATTGGAGATCATGGCTAAGATAATGCTCTTATTTGGGTACTTAACTCTCTTATGTCTCATAGGGGGAAGTAATCCAGCAGGACATACCAGAAACTTGGTTTCTGGTCTGCGTAAATCTTACCAGAAGCAAGTTGCTTGTCCTCTCTGGGAATCAGTTTCCTGGCCTTTAAAATTAGGAATTTGAACTATGTTGTCTCCTAAGATCTTTTCACCGCTACTATCATCAACAAAACAGCCCCCATCAAATAAATCACCTATATCTCTTTTGAGTTTTAGAAAAGTTCAATTTAAAATCATCATTTGAATTTCTGCAGGCGGTGTGTGAAAAGTCACATGCTAAAGGGTAATTGTTTGCCCTTGATTGTTTCACTAGTGTTGCCCTGGTTGGCCTTGGGTAGTGGGAGGCTTCTAAGTGCCCTGGACATGGACAAAACCATCCCTCATCATCAAAATGGCAAAAGAAAGTACAGTTTTGCTCTTTTTGTGCCATTCTTGGGGTTTCATTGGCTTCTTGGAAGGCAAATAAATTACCTTTTACCACCTTCACTGCTATATCCCTTCATATTTTACAGTTTTCTGAAGTCCTGTTATGCTTTCATCTAGAGTCCAGATTCTAGATGGACTGTACTTACTCCAGCCTTTCTCCAAGCTCCAACTAAAGAACATCTGAAATAAACACTTCTACATTTATTGTAAGCTGGTTTCCAGGGTTGATCCTGAGAAGTCAGCAGCCAATTTGATCATGGTTCCTGTGGAGATAGCCTGTCTTTTCTTGTTTTGTTGTCTCTTGTTCATGTTGCTCATTTTATCATGTTTTTAGCAATTTTTGTTCATTATCTCATATTCCCTGAATTTTATTTATAATAATTTTTTGAGCACTGTGTTCTTCAGAGAGAAGCCTCATCAACCTGGAGTTATTTTTTCATGTGGAGTTTTTAGGCCATTGAGATAGCACAAATGTGTGTCCAAATCCCCCAAGCAAAGGTTCAGGCAGACAAATGTCGCTCTGTGAGGCAGGTTATCCTACTGAGGGTGTAACCCTTCAAGGGTGATGTTTTATTCAGAGCCCCAGTCTTTGTCTCTAGTCCCCTCTGAATGTGTGACTCTAGGCCACCAGGATAATCCTTGGATTTGGGAAAAATGTTAGCTGTACTGGTTTTAAAACATGTCTACGTATTCTCTAGTACTTCTCCCTTCAAAAAGTGGAAACTAAATTCCACTCCCCTAGAGTGTGAGCTGGACTTGATGACTTGTTTCTAATGAATAAAAAATACTGGAAGTCATGGTGCATGACTTTCAGGACACTATGGCCTCCTTCTTGCTCTCCTTGCATTGCTTATCCTGGGGGAAGCCAGTTACCAAAATGTCAGGACACTCAATCAGCTCTATAGAGAGACACCATGGCACGGATCTGAGGCCTCCTGCCAAAAGCCATGTGAGTGTGCTGCCTTGTAAGCACATCTTCCAGCACCAGAAAGCCTTCAGATGATCATAGCCATAGCCAATATCTTGACTGCAGCCTCTGAGCCAAACCCGCCCAACCAAACAGTTCCCAAATTTCCAACCCACAGAAACTAGGAGATAATAAATGTTTATCATTTTAATACACACGTTTTTTGTCACTTCTGGCCTTTCATTATTTACTTTATTGCCAGAATAGCCATGCTTTTAAAAAGGACTTATTACATTTCATGTAGGATCTTGGGGAGTCACTTCTTGGGAGCAGCTTCTGCATATCTAGCCTGCCATATTTCTGAAAACAGAAGTCCTCCCATTTGTAAACAAATCCTCTTGTCAAATGTAAAGCTAGTGAGGCAGGTTCATTAACCTCATGATGTAGGTAAGGAAGCAGTTTCAAAAAAACTGAGTATCTCCCCAAGGTCACACTGCCAGCAAGGAATGGAGCTGGGATCTGAATCCAAGTATAGCAAACACCAAAGTCCATGTTCCCTTTAAAATCACAAGCTGTTTTCCATGGATAGAATTGAAAACACTGTTGTCATCCAATCTAACCATTTATACATGGGGATAGAGTGGATAGGAAAAGGATAGGTGGGAAGAAACAGAGGCAGAAGCTAGGGGCCCTGCTACCAGTGTGCTGAGGCTGCAGAGGGACTCTTGTGATCTTCGAGTGGACCTCCCAACTGTTCCTTGGAAAAGTCATTTGGCCCCATGCTGTCTTCTCTTCTATTTCCCTAGGTGTTCCCCAGGGTCCTACTCTAAAGTGTGGTCTGGAGCACTCTCTCTCCCTCTGCACGTGCTCTCTGGGAGGACTAAGCTGCTCAGTGGTTCCCATTAGTGATCATTTCCCAACAATCCCAAGCTATCTTTGCAGCCTTGCCTCTCAGTCCTTCCCAGGCTTGTCTCTCTTGTTGTCATCTGGAAGGTTGCACAACCAAATGATGAGCTCATGATATCACACACCCAGTAGGCAAGTAATTTAACTTCCCTAAGCCTCAGATTGCTCATCTATAAAATGGGAGCAGTAGTGCCTATATCATGCACTTATAAATATTAAATGCTATACTATAAGATGTATAAAACCCAGTGATTGGCACCTAGTAAAAGCTGAATAAATGGTAGTTATCTAGAAAGTTTAGCAAATTTAGTTGATATTGGCTGGTGGCATAGCATGTGGTAGGGAAAGGTTTGTTTTCATGTATTTTCCAGCTTTCACATTTCATTGTAACACAAATGTAATTTCAGTGAAAGGAACAGGATGAAAATATGCAAGGCCTTTCCTATGGCCTCTACCAACCCAGGGATTTAACATCATTAAGATAACTATTTGGACAGTTTAAGGCTACATATTTGCAAATGGGATTTTAAGGGTGAAAACCCATTTGTAACCCTAAGGTGTTTAAACAACCCTGCAATTTGATCTCAAATACCCCCAGCACTATCTTAACTACTCCAGCCTCCCGTCTGCCAATCCTAGTCTTACTCCTAGGACCACCTGTCAATTGCTGCAATGGCTGGGGCTTTGTGAGGCTCTCAGCTGTAACCCGATCTCCACAAGTGTTTGAGGGATGCTGCAGCTGCCACAGAATTTGTAAGTTTTACAGTGTTGTGCGGTGGCTGGGGTTCAAAGGCACGCCTCTGGAAAGTTTCCATTCATTCATTTCCTCATTCACCAAAACGTGATGAGTGCTCGCTAAGGGCTGGTCCCTGTGCTAACTAAGCCCTGGGAGTAGAAAGGGAGTAAAATAGGGCCTCTGTCTTCAGGGAGCTCACAGATTAGTAGCAGGCATAGACAGACAAAGACGTACTACAACACAGATTTGTGCTTGATACAAGAATAGAAGCAGATACAAACATGGAAGAAAGTGACCATCCAAGGTGAGAGCAGAGCAGAGGGGAGGAACAGCTTCCCACAGGCATATCAGGTGGGCTGTTAAATGTTTCTCTTGGCTCTAGCTCCAACTCCTGTGTAATGGCACCCTGCCTTCCTACCTTTGTTCTTCCTATCTCGCTGGCCCAAATCCTTTTCTAGTTCCCATTTAACGTTAAAGTATCTTATTTCCTCATCTTTGTAGCACATCTTCCACCCCAGCACAACCCCAGAGGCACTTTCAGTTCAACATTAAATCCTGCCGTTTCTTCTTCTGTCTTCCTTAGCCTTCCCACGGCTCCAGTCGGAGCCATAATCACTTCACACCTGGACTCCTGCCTCCCAATTAGCTCCCCTTCCTCCAGCCTGGGGGTCTCCTCTCCTCTATTGGACACACATCATCGAGAATCATCTTCCTCCAGCGTCACTTAGATCACATCACTCTCCTCTTTGCTTGCCCATAAAGGCTCCCAGTTGTCTCCCAAATCATATTAAAACTCCTCTAGTCTCAGGCTTCAAGACCCACTACCAACTAGCACTGCCTTACCTAACAGCCGGCCTCACTCAGCTCAGGCCTATGTGCTTCGCTCTAGCCAGGCAGAGCTCTTCCACCTGCTTCTTTGCACCTGTACAGCCATCCCTATCCATGCAGCTATCTGAAATCACCGTGTGTGAGCACTCTCGCAGAGGTATGTGTGTAGGAGCAGGCGTGTGTTTGCAGGAGAGGGAGGAAAACAGAAGGGGAGCCAGCCACTCTCCCTCCACATTCTACTATAGGGCAGAGCTCTGAAACAGGAGCACCAAGGGTGGAGATAAAAGAGAAACACAGGAGAGGGCGGTGGCAGGATGTCAAGAGGGGAGGAGCTATGACCAGTGTTCTGCTGCTAGTTGTGGACAGGTGAAAGGATGGAGCAGCGGACCCTGGTGGCTGTGCTAACTCTCTCACTGCCTCCCTTCTGTGTTGCTCTGCCTTGTCTTTCCTTGGAGGTGACTTGCTGCAGTCTCTCAGACATGTGCATTGCATCATGTCATTCCTATTCTTAACACTCCTCTGAAGCTTCCTCTCAGGATAGAGTACAGCTCTTTTTACTCAGAAGGATGTGGTCTGGCTGGGCACTGTGGCTCACGCCTGTAATCCCAACACTTTAGGAGGCCGAGGTGGGTGGATCGCTTGGCCAAGACAAGCCTGGCCAATATTGCAAAACCCCGTCTCTACTAAAAATACAAAAAAAAAATTAGCTGGGTGTGCTGGCAGTTGCTACAAATCCTAGCTATTCAGAAGGTTGAGGCAGGAGAATCTCTTGAACCTGGGAGGTGGAGGTTGTAGTGAACCAAGATCATGTCACTGCACTCCAGCCTGGGAAACAGAGTAAGACTCTGTCTCAAAAAAAAAAAAAAAAAAAAAAAAAAAAAAAAAAGGAAAGCCGTGGTCTGACTTTGCTCATTCTCCAGCGTCATCCCATACCACTCCCCTCCTTACTCACTAGGCTGGAGACACTCTGGTTGTTCTTCCAGCCTCTGAAATATTCCCCTCCCACGGTGGGGTCTCTGCACATACTGTTGCTTCCACCTGACATCCTCTTGATCACACTCCTCATCTAGCCGAGCCTGTTCATTGTTCAGGCCTCAGACTCCATGTCACCTTCCCTGATCACCTTCACTATAATTCTCTATGACAACAATATTCTGTCTGTGTCTTTTATAGTACTAGCTACAGTTTGTAAATTGACATGTAATAATTTGTTTTCTGATTGACTGGCTACCTCCACTAGTAAATTGTAAGCCTTGTGGGTAGGAAACCATTCGTCTTGTTCGCTGGTGTGCTGCTGTAAAATTCCTGGCACAGAGTAGGAGCTCAGTAAATATTTTTACTAAGATCACTAGAACCTTGCTCACTCAACGTCATCCATCATCTCCCCAAACCACAGGTGCCCTGTGCTTGGCCCAATTTTTGGAGAAGAGGAAACACTCTGGTCTTCCAGGAAGCTTCATTCTAAAATGCCTTGCATACTCAATCCCCAAAACCACTATCTTCTGCCTTTCAAAATCTGTTCAAGCATCTTCTACTTCTGAGACAATTTCCCAAAACAACCCTTTCCAAGTCTAGTCTAGGATTTGCAAATTAAAATGCCTATAGAGGCCAGCAAGTAATTGAGGGAGGTGAACCATGTGTAGAGTGAGAGGGAGTGCTGGGAACTATGGTTACCTGCTGAGCTGGTGTTCCATGTAAAGGGAGACAGTCCCTCCTCTGCTCCAGTGTGTTGTTAACATGCGAAGAAAGTAGGCCTCATATTGTTAGATTCTCCAATTTTTTAAACAAAGCTAAAAACAAGAATTGCTATATGAAAAATCTATGTTTTAAAAACATGCTGGAGGAATAATTCTGCAATCTCTATCAGCCTGATGGTCAACTTCTGCTCTATTCTGTCAAGGCAGTTGCTTGACACTTGAGTTAGTGTATGGTGGGCATGCTTACATGCCTGAGTCCTATGCGTGCCTGCAGCTGATGCCAGGATTCAGGCTCCCTGCCTTCTTTACAATCCCTCCAAAGCACCTCTTCTCCTTGTCAGGGCTACTTCCCAGGAAGGCAGCAGCCAGCTGTGCTGTTGTGTGGACAGAGCCTTGCCTATGAGGCGCAAAAGCACAGCACTTCACCAAGGCTCATAGATTTTGCTCATTCTGCCTCCATCCCTCCGTCAGTGTGAGAATTACAGACTCTCCATTTTCTCCGCTCTCCTTCTGCCTTAATGCCTTTGTTGAAAAGTATCCCCATCCTTTGTTCTAAATTCCAATCTCTTTTGTGCTATGATGATAATGTTAACTCTGTAATTGTGCATAAGTCAGCAAACCAGAGTAATGCCTTATCCATTCAGCATTGTCAGGAAATGAGGTGTTCCACATAATTAAATTGTCCAGATAACTAGAGCTAACCAACATTTTAAAGATCAACATTTTTAAAAGAGTAAATGGAAACATTCCAAAGTTTATTATACACCCTCTTGCCTTCTTTATTTTAAGATTATTTTTTAGCATTTTTTTCCAGGAGAGAAACAAAAGGGTAGAGAGTGATCATTAAGTCTTCTCCCTATCCCAGCACTACGGCCCTCACTTCCCCATCCCTAACAGAGGCTACTGGCAACACCATTACCAGGCTACAGGCATATCCTTGCTGTGATAGTCTATATGTATACAGGCCCAAAGGTGACATGCCATAGTGCTCTACTACACCTTGTTTTTTAAGGACTTATGTATTGATCATCATTTTTCATCAATACACTAAAAGTTGCCTCATTCTATATAAAGGCAACATCTGGTCCATTGTATGGATGCAGCATTATTTAATTAAGCAATCTCCTACTGATGGGCATCTAGTTATTTTCAATCTTTTGCTATTATAAAAAGATGCTACAATTTTAATCTCTGTATTTACTCCATTTTGCATACATTTGAATATGTTTGTATGTTAAATTTCCAGAAGAGAATCGCCGGCTCCAAGAAGGTTTATGTATCTTTGTCATTGTGATAACTATTATCACACAACCTTTTATAGTTTGCATCAATTTCTTTCTCTTGCCATCACTGTATGAGAGGACTTGTTTCCCCATACCATCATCAACACAATATACAACCAAATTTTCTTTAAAATTGTTGTCACTCAGTGAGTAGAGGATACTAGTGCATTTAATTTTTTAAAATATATTTTTATTGTGGAATGTGGCTTTTATAAAGAGTCCTTCTCTGTGCTTCTAGTATGCTTTGGTTTGAATTTTACTTTGTCTGACACGAGGATTGTAAAACTTGCTTGCTTGCTTTCTTGCCAGCTTTCTTTCTTGCCATTTTCATTTTTCTTGTAACTTTTGCCCATCTTCCCTTTTCTTTAGTGTGGTACATTTGTTATAATTGATAAACCAATGTTGATATGTTATTTTAACTACAGTACGGTTCACTGTTGGTATTATACATTCTATGGGTTTGGAGAAGTATAATAACATGTTTCTACCATTACAGTAGCATACAGAGTATCTTCGCTGTTCCGAAAGTCCCCTGTGCTCCACCTTTTCACTCCTCCTTTGCACTCTCCTCTAGAACCCCTGGCAACCACTGATCTTTTTACTGTCTCCACAGTTTTGCCTTTTCCAAGATGTTGTATAGTTAGAATCATACAGTATAGAGCCTTTTCAAACTGGCTTCTTTCACTTAATAATATACATTTAAGTTTCCTCCATGCCTTTACATGGCTTAACAGGTTATTTCTTTTTAGTGTTGAATAATATTCCACTGTCTAGATGTACCACAGTTCGTTTATCCATTAACCTTTTAAAGCACATCTTGGTTGCTTCCAATTTGGGGTGATTATGAATAAAGCTGTTATAAACATTCATGTGCAGTTTTTTATGTGAACGTAAGTTTTCAATTCATTTGGATAAAAATCTAGGAGCATGTTTGCTGGATTGTATGGTAAGGCTATGTTTAGCTTTGTGAGAAACTGCCAAACTGTTTTCCAAGGTGGCTATACCATTTTGAATTCCCAACAGCCCTGAATGAGAGTTCCTGTTGCTTCACATTCTTGTCAGCATTTAGTGCTGTCAACATTTTGGATTTTAGCCCTCCTGATAGATGTGCAGTGATATTTCACTGTTATCTCTGCACATTTTAATTTGTATTTTTCTGATGACACTGAGCACCTTTTCAAAAATATGCTTGCTTGCCATCTACTTAGGTGAGGTGTCTTCAGATCTTTTGCCTACCTTTTAATTATGTTGTTCATTTTCTTATTGTTTAGTTTTAAATTATTTGTATATTTTGAATACAAGTCCTTTATCTTGGTTTTGCAAATATTTTCTCCCAGTATGCAATTTGTCTTTATCTCATTTACTTTTAATTTGCAGCTCTCTTAATATGAGTGAGGTTTATGAGCATCTTTTCAGATTTTAAGGGCCATGTATATTTCTCTTTCTGTGCACTATGTATCCTTTGGTCTTTTCATACTAATGACTTGGTAAACCTAACAAAATTTAACCATTATTTGAGAATTGAGTCATTAATGTGAGCACAGATTGCTACATTATACCACGATTGTCCAAACTGCTTTCCTCCTTTGAGCTTTTGTATCTGTTTTTTCATAGTACCCTCTTCTCTCCCCAGGATTTAGGATATACACCATCACTTCTTCGTTCTCTTAAGAATCTGTCTTTCAAAGTCTCTGCCCTCTTCTTGTAATTTGATGCCTCTGATACTAAGAGTTTCTGATACTAAAACAATGAAATTTGCTATAATAGACTGGAGATTTGACTGATTCATGAGTCAAATTCATAGACCACAGCACATATACTTTACACATCTATTTGGTTACTCAGGAGACTTTATTTTCTGGTTCTTGACCTTCTTCAGAATATTCAGAGTGGTCTAGCCAATGAATTTTTACTTCTAGTATTCCTGCTAGAACATTTGAGGTTAATCATAGACTGGAAGCCCTAGTTGTGAGTAGAGCCCATGGGCTGACATGTTGCTATAAACATAATTGCCTTAAATACAGGAAAATTCGCTCCCTCATTCCCTAAAGTAGCAATATGAACTTATATTTCTGGAAAACTTTAAACAAATGATTTTCCAATGGTATTTTCACATGGAGTGTTTGCAATGCATGAGCTTTTCTACGTGGCTTTGGAACTGCAGTTTCCCGTGTGTTACATGGGAAGGAGCTCCGCTGTCCTGGTAGCCCAGCTGCATCCCATAGATGGCAGTAAACACACTTTTTAGCACTTTTCCTTCATCTTCATTGGAATCAGGCTCCTTCAGGGAAAGAAAATGAATGCAGAAACTGTGGAGTAATAATTAGCAAACAGACTCTAGTCATTTGAAAAATTGGCAAGAAGCCTTATTAAAGGAGGTAATAATAGTCATATTTTGCACTTCTAATAGGACCTTTTATCTCTAGGCCTCCAAGAGCCTGTCTGAGTCATGTAAAAAAAAAAAAAAAAAGAAAACCACCCTGAGCTGGGTCAGAAGTCAGGAAACGCTGGCTCTATTTGACATTCTGTGCAGCTCTCTCATTTCAAAGTGAAGGTAGAGTGTCTCTGTCGAATTTAAATTCAAGGAATTTATGCAGGTTAGAAAAGAAAAGGCAAGCAAGGCACTGTCAGATAAACATACATTCCCGGGTTAACACAGAAAACATGCTTTTCTCAAAGTTGTTTTCCTGTGGAAATAACAATAGAGCTTTAAGTACTCTGCCTCCTATAAACACACGGACAATATTATTATTCACCGTGCGCTAGACAAATTGAGAAAGCATTTTTATATCCTCTGTCGTGTATCAAGGTGTAATTATCAGCACATCCCTGTATTTATTCCTATGAGGCTGGAATGCATGCCGCTGCAGATGGATATCAGCCCTGCAAACTCGGTATCATTCATTCTTTATCTCTGGCGGTGGTGATAGCAGAAGAAAACGACTCCTAACACATATACACGGTAAATGCCTTAAATCTACAAGATATGGCTGTCCTCCTTGTCCTGCATGGAAACTGCGTCTTCAATTTCCCACAGAAACTCCAGATCTATTGAAATGTTGGAACGTTAAAATTCTCCTTCATTGTTGTCAAGGTTTGGTAACTTGACAACCAGAAGACAGACACCCTGGCTGTTTGAGGGAACGTAGGCTTGAAAATAAGAACAGCTTTTCCTAGTGCGTGAAAATTCACGTGGGGCTTGATATGATGAATATTTTATAATAACTGCTTTTTTTTTTTGACTGTGTGACTTTTACATTGGGTAAGTTGATTAACCTCTCTGATCATCAATTTCCTCACTGTCATAATTCCTACCTCACAAAAGTTGGTTTAAGGATTAAATAATATCATGAATGTGAAACCACTCAGCATAACACATTACTCAGTAGGTACACAATAACTGTTAGTCATTAAAAGATGTAAGTATGTATGCAAACATACGTAGGAGAGACAGAGAAATCCAGATTTCTCTTGGGTTTCCTCAGAGATTTAGGTAAATTTGTTCAAAGCCCCAAATTCTGAAGCCCCCTCACTTATTCTTATATTTCCTGCAAATTCATAACCTTATTTCCTAATGATTTCTTCCAATTCTTCTAAATCCAAGAGTCTCAGGTTAATTTAGTGCCCAGCCAGCTAGTACACAGACCTCAAGTCCTTAACTATTTTCTGCACCTAAAAAAATCCCAACCTCCCACAAGAATATTGTGAACCTGTTAAATTGATTAGAGACTCACAATTGAGGAGAGAACGGGTCTTGTCCCTCGCCGCCTTCTGTCATTTTGTTGCCCCGCCCCCGCCCCAGACCTCGCTGTCTTCCAAAAGTCGAGGCTTGCCACGTGCAACTCACTACCCCAGGCAGCCCCATCCCTGGAAAGTACAGCCCAGTCTTTCCCCGTCCTGTTCAACCGCTTCTCGGTGGAGAGCAGCTTGACCTAAGTGATTGGATTGTTCAGCCTCCCTGGAATTTTGGAAAATACAGTAGTCTCCCTCTTATTACATTGTGATTATTAATTCACTGAAAATCAACATTCTCATAGGTGGTACCATTTCCTTTATTCTGTGGAACAATCTATTCTTGTTTATATGTGAACATACTGATAAACACAGTAATAACATTATCTATTTGGTATTCTAAGGGGCATTTATACATAACAAGCCATTCTTTTAGGGATTACCTAGAGTGGTGGTTGTTTTTAATTTTTATTGGTTTGATAGTAGATGGCGGTGGTGATGGCAGAAGAAAACGACTTAATTGGATTGTATATAAAATTTTTGTGTTCATTACATTCCTCCTTGTCCAATTTTTCTTTTCTACCCAAAACACAAATTCATCTTTTCTTGGTGGTGCGGTCATTAGTATATGTAATTGTTATGATGCTCTGCCCTGTAGGCGGTTGATTGCAATGTACAGGGCTATCTGCCCCTGCACCCAATGACCCCAGATCCTTGTGTGTTTAGAGTTACTGTCTGGTTGTTGTTTTTTTCCTACTCTTTTGTTTTCTTGCCTCTTTTTGCTGTTATCACTGAGTACTATCTCCAGTAGTAATCCTTTCCCCTGTAGTTTCAATTTGCAGTTTCCAGTCTGCTGATTGATGAAAACAAGGCAAACATTAAGAGTAGTTTTTAAGTCAAAACCACTGGCATAGACTATCTCTTATAAACTCTTCTACGAGCAAAGTGTGTGAACTTTGATACGGAGACTTTCTTCTATGTACTTTTAGCTACTCAGTGGTCTTTTTGCTGAGCCATCCTGGTTCTTGACATGTTTTAGATTATTTAAATTCTAGAAAAAAATGATCTGAGAGAAGTGATATGTTGCTATATTATTTTTCCATTGGTCTCATCTTAAAACTCCAGATTAATGACATCCCAGGATAAGATCCTGTGAGTTTGCCTGAATTCTATATACCAAGGAAAATTCTGCTCTCACTTGATTAGGGCCCTGGTCAAACTGGTTGCAAACAAATTCTGAAGGTCACCCTAGGACATACCATTCTAAGACTAGGTTACATTTACTGTAAATCTTAAAACAAACATTTTCTGTAAAGGTAAAAATAATCACTTAACAAAAGGGAATTGTTTGTGTAATCAACAAGGGCAGATAGTTTTAGGTGCTCAGTTATATTCCCATTTCCATGCTGTCATAGTTCACTCTCAGAAAAAAACTACTTCATTTTCCTTTCTCCATTTACCTCTTCCTCCTATCTTTCTTCCCTCTCTCCCTTATTTCCTTTCTTTATATACAAATCAGTGATTCTCTTTTCACTAATGGTGGGGCAAAGGAGGGTACCAAACCAAAATGCTTTACATTTCAGATGAGACAAACTATTATAAATGCAAATAGCAAGAAACTTTCTCTTTTCTAACTTTGAGAGTAGTTATGCTATTTTTTAAAAAAACCTTATTATCTTATAAGATTTTCCCAGTATGAATATGTTTCTTCTGAATTGTACATTATTCATACTTGAAAATTAAGCCCTTCCTATAGTTCAAGAAATAGTCATAAATCCAGTCTCACAGTGTGTGAGATTTCAGAAACAAAGATGCCTACAAATGGATACATCCATGATGATCATTCAGATTTTCTCTGCTGTTGAGCTCAGTTTAGGGGACATAGCCAGGCGACGTGCCCTGGACATAGTCCATGCCAGGGGTGTTTCATTCCTGAAAAGATCCTTCTTTGAAAGTCATACCTGTGTATGTCAATGCTTTTTCTTCTTTTCTTTTTCTTTCCTTTCCTTTCTTTTTTCTTTTCTTTTCTTTCCTTTCCTTTCCTTTCCTTTCCTTTCCTTTCCTTTCCTTTCCTTACTTTTCCTTTACTTCCTTCTCACTCTCTCTCTCTCTCTCTCTCTCTCTCTTTTTTAACTTTTTGACAGAGCCTCACTCTGTTGCCCAGGCTGGAGTGCAGTGGCATAATCTTGGCTCACTGCAACCTCCACTTCCCAGGTTCAGGTGATTCTCCTGCCTCAGCCTCCCAAGTAGCTGGGATCACAGGCGGCCCCCCCCACCACACCTGGCTAATTTTTTGTGTTTTTAGTAGAGACGGGGTTTCACCATGTTGGCCAGGCTTCTTTCTGGTTGTTGTTGTTTTGAGATGGAGTCTCACTCTGTCACCCAGGTTGCAGTGCAGTGGCTCAATCTCAGCTCACTGCAACCTCCGACTCCTGGGCTCAAGCGATTCTCCTGCCTCAGCCTCCCAAGTAGCTGGGACTCCAGGCATGTGCCACCATGCCTGGGTAATTTTTGTAGTTTTAGTTGAGGTGGGGTTTTGCCACATTGGCTAGGTTAGTCTTGAACTCCTGACCGCAGGTGATCTACCTGCCTTGGCCTCCCAGAGTGTTGGGATTACAGGCGTGAGCCACTGCACCCACCCTAATGCTTTTCTTTTAAGTATAGTAAAAACCAGCTGCCTAAGTTAAAATTCTTTCCTAAAGCCATTTACTTAGCCAATCTGTGCCTCAATTTATTACTTAAAAAGTAGATAGTAATAGTGTTTGCCCCATAGGGCTGTTTTAAAGTTCATGGAATTTATATATGTGACGTTCTTAGAGCAAAGCCTGAAACACAGTAGCACTATGTCAGTGTTTATTGTCCGAGGCCCTCAGAAACAAGCCAGTATGGCTTGTGTGGACTTGTAAGCACTTGAGTTCCAGAGTCAATCCCATGTGAATCCCAGCGCATAATCTCCCACATCCTGGTGGTGTCACCTTGGACAAATTGCTTTAAGAGCTCTAAGTTTCAGTTTCCCTAACTGGAAAAAAAAAAGATAATCATAGGCTCTTCCTTGTAGTGAAGTAGGAGGGTCTCCTACCTCAACTTTGGAGGTGGCAGACTTTACTCTGGACCAGATTGAAGACTAGCTGAAACAGGGAAAAGGGTTAAGCACCTCTCCATAAGACATGCCCACCAGTACCATGTGAACTTGCCATGGCTATGGCAACACCTGGAAGTTATTGCTCCTTTCTATGGCAATGACCCAGAAGTATTATCCTTTTCCTAAAAGACTCTGAATAGCTCACCCCTTAGTTTGCATGAAATTAAAAGTGGATATAAATGTGACTACAGAACTGCGCCTCTGGGCACACAGTCAACGGGTAGCCATACTCTGCAAGGAGCTGTACCTCTGCTGCTGCTGTGCACTGCTGCTTCAAGAAAAATTGCTGTCTAACACCACCAGCTGGCCGTTGAATTATTTCCTGAACAAAGCCAAGAACCCTCCTGGGCTAAGCCCCAATTTTGGGTTCACCTGCCCTGCATGAATAGGGCTGTTATGAGCATGCATATAAAGAAGACACAAGATGCCAGGCACAGAGAAAGCACTCAATGCATGTCAGCCATGGAGATGTTGAGGAGGAGAGAATGGCAACAACAACATAGCCTTGCTACAGAGAACGTTTTAAAGCAATTTTCGTATCTTCCTTTGGGAAACTAGGGAATCAGCTACAACTGTTCTTGGGACATAGTTTACAATTGAAACCACAATAAGACTTGGGGGGCTTCTGCCAAATCTTGAAGGTGCCTGAGTTCAGACACCTCCAGAAGGGAGTTCCTGGGCTTTCACCTACATCCCCTGACCTGTAACAAAGTCCTTTAACCAGGGAGGTAAATAAACAACCCTGGTACAGACTCAGTCTAGAAGAAACTAAGATTCTATTTGATAGAGTTTCCTTCAATTCTCAAACCCATTTCCATGAAAGAGGGCAGAGGAGGGTAACTGAGATAATTTAGCTTATATTCTGCCTCCCTCTTGGAAAACTACTTTTCTTTCAAGACGAGTTCAAAGGTAACACTAGAAGGCCAGTCCTCTACAGGTGCACATGTGTGTTACAGAGGTAGGAGGGGTGCGGGAGGGACCTTGAAATTTGGGGAATAGCTGGGACAGCTATATTTGGACAACTGGGATTTCTATTTACCACAGATAAGCCATTTGAATTTTATATGTGCTATTATTGGAGTCCTAAGTGCCTCGATGGAACAGATGATATTGAATAGACAGTTATATATTTTATATAAATTTGAAGGTCTGTATCAAGCAGTGAAACTTTTCTCCAACAGCAAACTACTTAAGCTTATGAATGTTTTCCTCCCTGACTGGACTGGGTGCTCCTTGAGGGTGAGACCATTATTCATCCCTGGATCTTGCCTGGCACAGAAATTGTCTATCAGTGAAGTAGGGAAAAAACTCTTGCTACACCCTGCATTCAAATCTTTCTCTGTAGCTGTCACCTGTCCTCCAAGGGCAGCCCTCTTAGCCACATAAATCACATCTACTATTTTCATATATTTTCATATCTGCAGAAAATGGCCAAACTTATCTTACCACTAACCCTCACTTCCTCCCAAATAGCTCTCTGTCCGCAGTCTACACTGTTTCTCTCTGCCATCACTTTCATTCCACTTAACTTCTAGGGGTCTCCCTTGAACCCTTTGCAATTCATCAAAACTCCTTTCAAAATGCTGCTTATAGAACCGAGTTCACTCCTCCTTCCTCTGGCCTGCCACCCTGCTGCCTTCTCATCTCTGTGTTAATTGAACTCCCGGTCATTTACATCGGCCACTTTGGGCTCCTTAACTGCACCTCCTCCATCATCTCCACCATCCACCTTTCGTCAGGCACTAAGTCCTATTGATTGTTCCAACTAAATATTGAACAACTATAGTAGGTATTCACACAGTATATGGCAAAAGAATATAAATGAATAAAATTCATCACTTTATATTCATTCCTGCTACTTCTGCCTTGACTGAGGGTTTTGTTTTGCTTTGCTTTTATTTTTAAAAATTTCAAATGCACAGAAAAGTTAAAAGAAATTGTGATGAACACCCATGCACTATGTCCCTAGATTCATCAATTGTTAACATTTTGTCTCAATTACTTCCTCTTTCTCTTTCCTTTCTCTCTCTCCCTAATACACTCTCTCTCTCTCTCTCAAAAGTGTGTTGCAAACCATTTGAAAGTGAGTCTCAGACACTGTGACACATCATCTTTAAATACTACAGCACTCATCTCCTAAGAACTATAAAATTCTCCGTAGAGAACAAATTATTTCCCACAAATATAAACTGAGGTTTATGGATGGGCTTTAGGGAGTCCATGAAACCCATGAAATTACATGCAAAATTTTGAGCATATGAGCAGTTTTCTGTGGGAGGAGGGGAGTCCATAGCCTTCATCAGAGTCACAAGCCCCCCAAACTAATGTGGGCCCCACTTCTAGGCTCATCCCTTTAACCCAAGCAGGGTAGCAATATGATTAGTTCTGAGTTTTCAGCTACCTCAGACTGACTGTAAAATTATTCAGTGGTTTTGTTTTAACTGTACGAGAGAGTTAATATTTCTTAGCATGACCCAGAGAACCTTTGTGATGACAACTCCAACTACATTTCCAGTCTTGTTTTCTGTAATCCCTCCCCACCTGCCCAAAGTAACTGACCACATTCCCACTTAGGCCATGCTCTGAGCTTTACCTCGTCCAACCCCCACTCCCTACCCCCTTTCCCCTTTTGGCAAACGTACTTTCCTTTCAAAATCCAACTCAGTTGCCACCTCCTCTGGAAAGCCCTCCCCAACCCTCTTCCCAGCTGTTTCTGCTTATAGTTTGCACATTCTTCTATTATGTTTTATGTCAAATCTTACTGTACTTGTTTGTTTGCATGGCTTCTTTCTCAGTGACATTGTGAAGCACTCAATATATGAATAAGTAAGTACGCACAGCCCTTGTTTAATCACCTAGACCTTTGATCCTCCTGCCCACTCTGTTCTATGGATCTCATTTGCACCCTTACTCCAGGGGTCTCTCCTGGTCTCAAACTCCTGGATTTACTTTCACTGAAGACTTGTGTCTCCCTCCATGTGATGCTCTCAGCCCCTCTGCTTCTGGTGAGGGATTACCCTGTATGCACATCCTTACTGTCCCTTGGCTGTCCAAATTCAACCATTTGAATAGACAACCGTATGTCCATACATGATAAAGAACCCGTAAGATTCTGCGAGTCTCAGAGACACCGGGAAATGGACATCTGTCCAGGCACTGGGACACCAAGAAAAACCTGAAATTGGATCAGTTTCAAGGCCTGGTGCAAAAAGTACTAAACCATACTGCAGGGGTTGCTGCTACTCAGAATAGAACATGATGCTATGGCAGGCTGAACTATATTAATTGCGTTGGGAGAGGTGACAAATACCCTGGCAATGCTGCTGCACTAGGAGGGGAGCAGATCTGGACCAAACGCTTGAAGCTGCATTCTTTGATTTTTCCAGAGTGACTCCATTGTGTCTTGCCAACACTGGTACTAACATCTGTAATCTAGAAATCAGATCCTGACTTGCAAGATGGCAAGCAGCTGGCTTTTTGGCTGGAGTCCAGGACTGCAGCACAGGTAGAGACCTGCACTGTATTACTCTAACAGAGTATGGTCAAGTGAGATAGAGCGGTCGGTTGGAGTAGGAGGAGTGGCTCCTCTGTTGTGGAGTCGATGTGCTTGCAGGAGGGGCTACCAAATAGAAGATTTGCAGGAGGGACTGGAGATTCAGAGGAGAGGGGTTGGGATCTCCTGCTGAGCCTCTAGTTTCCCAGGGAGTATCTCTCCAGAAGCCCCAGGCCTATGCTGGGAAGCTCAAAGGCTGCTAAGCTGTCTGCTGATGTTAAAGCTGACCTCAGCTGGCAGTGCCCTTCTCCTACTTCCCTGGTGAGTTGGTCCCTGTGGGATGTTAGCCCATCTGCTTTCAGAAACGTGCCTGTCCCCAGCTCATATCCCCCTATAGCTATCTCCCATCTCCCCCAGCTGGAGCTCCTGGGCCACAGTGAGCGATGTTTTTGTACAGATTCAATCCCCTGTGCTCCAATCAGAATGCATTACCAGGCAAGGCGCGTCAGCGCGGCGATTTGGCTTCGACAATAAATCTCTTTGCTTTCATGAGTTTAAATCAGACTTTAAAACATCGCCCTTAATGTTCTTTTAATGCAGTTTTCTTCTGAATGAGTTCCCTTTAGGTCCAGTCCTTGTCATTAATACACTCTCTTGGCAAACGAAGGAGGGCTTCTTCGAGGAAAACCCTGCCAGTTTAGGAAACCAGTTGAATTGCCTTGGTGATGCCAGGAGCCTCTTTTGCATTTTACAAGGACACTTGAGAAAACAAAACTCTCTGACTGTAAATTTAATTTTCTCTTGACAGCCTCAGTGTCTCTGCAGCCCCAGAAGTTATCCATTACTTCTTTCTTCTGTAATTAAAAATCAAGGGGGGAAATGTACAGGATTAACAAGTTCTAATTTTCATTGATGAGCTCTAAGAGCTTATCAATAATGGGATCAGAAAAGCTGCTTCGCCTAAGCTCTATTTTTCTAGGGCATCTGATTTTGATGGAAGATCTCACTTGGGGTAGAAAATGCTGGCTTTTCAAGGAGTCCCATTGCTAAGGTTAGGAAGAAGGGTCTGGGCCGGTCAAGCAAGTCTCAAGCAGGAATGAGCAGAAAAGCAGCCTGCTCTTGCAACTTCTATAGACTCAGCATTCAGGCTTGGGGAAGCTGATTACAGGGACAGATTAAACAGGCTGAATTTCACACACATGTTCCTTTTCTGCAGATGGCTTCTGCAGGAAAGAACTTGCATGAATCTGCTTAGGAGGAAGAAAGATATTTCCAATTAAAAGAATATTGGTGGTAATTCCTTTTCAGTTATACATTTGCAGATAATATTTTATCAGGAGATGGGGCATCCATCCTGTTTATTACCCACAGGGATATATAGTTGAGCATGGTTTTCTCTGAGAGACACTGAGCTGGTCGATAGCATCTGGGCTGTGTCATTTCAAAAGCTGTGACAAACAGGCTCCCAGCAAACGTGACAGGCATGTGACAGGCATGAGCTGTTTAATTAATATGCACAGGTTCCATAAAACTCCCAGACAATCAGGTGCAGAGATGATTCAAGCTAGGACTTTGTTTTGTTTTAAAGATAAGGGCAAGTAAAGTGTAGATACCATGAAGCAGGAACCTTGGCACTTGACCTTGAAGTCCTTCTGTAGTACAGAGGCCTCTGCTATGTTCAACTGGGGTTCGACCTGTGAGTTTTAGGAAGACATTGGGTGATTTGGTTCCAAGCTTTCTTGCTTAGAGCTGGAAAGTTCAGGATATCTCTGGAGGTGAAAAAATGCACGGGATAGCAGAAAAAGTCAACAGCTGGGGATTCTGTCAAAATGAGACAAACTTGGCTCCTGCCACAAGGAACTTCTTCAACCAAGTCTAGAGAATCACAGAAAGCCAAGCTGCTGATTTCCAAGAGGAATGCCACCTTTTCTGGGTAACCTGCCAGCCTTCCAACAACCATCCTTCCTTCCCACAACAAGAACAGGCTCCACTGCCACAAAGTCTGGGAGCTTAGGACAGTCTTACCTGCAGGATATTAGAGCAGTAAAACCTCATAGAGATGATATTATATTAATAGGGTAAGGGCATAGACTCTAGTCAAATGGTTGAGTTTGAATACTGGGTCCGTCTCTTAGTAGCTGTGTAAACTGGGCAAGTTAATGAACCTCTTTGAGTCTCAATATTATTTTCTGTAAGATAGAGATTATTTTTGACCCATTTCATAGAGTTATTATGAGAATTAAATGAGTGAATACATTTAGGGTTTGTAAAACAGTGTCTTTAATGTAGGAAGTGCTCAATAAGTGTTAACCACTTATATATCAAGCCACTTAAGCAGTGATCTTGCCAAAGACAGAATCTCTAGCTCTCTCCAGCTCGGTGATTTTGAGCAGCCAGATGGCCTAGTTCACTGGTTCGAAAAGGTGGGGGTAATTGTAACAGTATACAACGTGATCTTCATGGGGGTATAAATAAATACTTTAATTTTAATAACTATACATTTATTATGTATCAGGAAAAAATTTTAAGTCCATTTTTTTCCTAGACATTATTGAAGATAAAGCTTTTAAAAAGTGAATATGCATCAGAACATGTACTTTGCAATATGGACAACATTATAATGACACAAGCTGAATCTTAAAGGATAAATGAGAGTAGGGAAGGCCCCTTGGCAGAGGGGCTGCTTGTGCAAAAGCCTAGGGAAAATCCAGCATGAGAGCAGGAAAGAGAGATGAGGCTGGAGAATCAGAATACACTGGGCTTTCTATGCCATGTTAATGAGTTTGGACGTTGTCCCAGAGGTGAGGGGAAGTGCGGGTGGAAAAGGCTGGTGAGGATGTGAAGCAGGGAACTGGTTAGGACCCTGTTGCCCATTAAGATATGATGAGGATGTGAATAGCAGTCACGGAAAGAGTGAAACAAGTAGGTGGAGTCAATAAATCTTTGGGAGGTAAAAGAGGTTGTTCAGTATCCTAGCTCAGTATCCAAACAGATGCTGTGTCATCAACCAAGCCTGTGAATGCAGGGGTTGGAGTGAGGGGGATGGTCACTAAAGGAGGGCATGGAAAATATTCAGTTTGGTTTGGAACTGTCAAGCTTGAGGTCCCTGCAGGGAGACCTACAGCAGATAGACCTGAACTGGGGCTAGATTCAAAGTGTGTAGGAGGTGAGCGAGTGGAAACAAAGGACTCTGGCAGTGCTTTCAAGAGGCTCAGATGAGGTGGGGAGGAGGAGAGAACCTTAGGACAGCTCTGGATCAAGAATTGGAGAAACTTGAGCATGCTTGATTTACTGAGGATGAGAAGCCAGCAGAGAAGAGGACATCCAAGACCAGCAGTGCCTCTGAGCTCCTGGGCTGACCTCGTTGGAGTCCTGTATGTGACTTTGTGCATCTCCATGCATCTAAACATCAAGCCTTTATCTCTCTGCCTGTCCCTGTCCCCAGCCACGCTGGCCAGCCTGTCACTCCTTCTGTCCTTCCTTCCTTACTTCCTTCATCCAGCAAATATTTATTGAGCACCTGTTATATGTTCTAAGGGCAAAGAGACAGATAAACCAAAACAGACAATTATGGAGCATCTCTTCTAGTAAAGGGAGCCAAACAATCAACAAAACAAAAGGGAAAATGCACAGTGTGTAAGATGGTTGTGAGTTCTCTGGATGAGAAATAAAGCAGGGAACAATGGCAGCTTATTGAACGATGGCTGGTGAGTAGCAGTAGCAAGTAAGGAAGTCAGGAAAGGCATCTCTGCAAAGGTGATATTTGAATACGGATCTGAAAGAGGTGAGGGAACCAGCCATGAAAATCTGAGGGGGAACTGTGTTTTCAGTAGAGGCAGCAGCAAGGTTAAATAAATGCCCTGAGTCAGGAGACAGCCATGCTGTACATGGGACGGCACAGCAGCCTCTTACCCTGGAAAATGTCCGCAGTGATGCTGAAGAACCAGCACATGTGTCCTCAAGACTCTTCCCAGCACCACAAGGTAGAATTTGTAGCTTGTTGTCTTAGTGGCCATGTTTGTCACTTAACGTGGATGATAACACAATTTCAGATGAGCTACCATTTCATTGAATATCTCTCTCCCCTTTGGTGCCTCATCATTTTTGCCTTCAAGCAAATTGCCCCAGCCTGCCCCGGTTCATGATGCCCACTTTTCTTTGAGCTAAGGGAATGCAACATTCTCTGCTTTGCCTTTGATATTGACTGGCCCCCACTGCTGGCTGGATTTTCAGTCTGAGAGCCAGACCTCAGAGTAGTGAGGGAGGCCAGGACCGTAGGTTCAGGAAAACTCCCAGGATACAGAAAAGCCACATTCTAATAGCAGGGAAAACAGTGGGTGTTGCCAGTCCTGAATCTGGAGATCCTTCTAGGACTGTGGCTGTGTTCTGAAAGGGCAGCCAGGCAAGGAACAAGTAGTGGTGATTTTAAGATCAAATGTTTACAAAGTCAATTCAGAAAAGGTCTGACAACAGAGCAACTTAGGAATCCAAGGAGATGACTCGTTAACCAGCATGTTAGGGCAGATCGGCAGCAGATATCTGGGAAAGCCAAGTTCAGGAACACGAAATGCAGTTACCAGAGCAGCTGGGACTCACACAGGACTTGGTTCCAGACTAATTGGATCAGGGTTAACTCAGTGATGAGCCACAGAATTTTAGCTTGAGATCTTTCAGTTGATTCTCTGCCTAGGGACAAGATGTGTTCCAAAGCCTAGACTAGGATCAACCTTAATTATGAGATTAAATGGCTTCAGCTTTGAAAATTTGGGGATGGCCAAAACACAGAACCCAGCCACCCTTTAGAAACGTAAACAATTGAATTGGGCTCAATCATTTGCCAATTCCTGCAACTACATCCTTGCCTGGCCTCTTCATAGGGGAGAAGACTTCTCAGCCTCTTGACGTTGGCCGTGGCCATGTGACTTGCTTTGGCCAAAAATAAATAGGTAAAATGTCAGTTCCTAGCCTAGACCTTAGAAGGCCTTGCAAGTGCCTTTCCACCCGCCCTCCTAAGCTTTTACCAACACTATGAGAAGAAGGAGGGAAGTGGGGACATGAGGACCAGAGCTGCCCCATCCATTGCAGCCTAAAGCAGAGCCAAGCCTGGTTTAGACCTGGCCGACCCGAGATGCCCTGCAGACAGAGGAGCAACAATGAATGATTACTATTCTAAGATGTAAAGACAAAGACCAAACAACATTTTGGACTGCCTTAAGGTGCCTACCACAATGCTTTGTCTTCAAAACTCGATACCGATTTGCTGGTTTCATTTGAGATACTCGCTGGACATCAACTGGATATCCGGGTTTCCCGTGGCAAGCAGAAATCTAGATGCTCCCATGCAGGTGACAGAAAGGAAAAAACCACAAGGCAGTTTCTTGAGACACCAGGCACAATGACTGAGTGTGTTGTTGTATGCCTGCCAGTTGCATCGTCACAATATCTGAAGGAGAACACTGAAGGTCTACAGTAGTTTGGGAGTCACAAAAAATAATTCATTATGCATAATGGTGATGTTGGCAGTGCATGCCAAATGGTTAAATCTAATGTAGCATACAGTTTCATTAAGGCACAACAAAATTAATCTATCCCTTCCCACCAGGAGGTTTAAACAAAAGCAATGGGGAAGGAGCTGCATGTAAAAAGCAGCAATTCATTAATGAAATGAAGACATGTAAAATAATTAGGCTTATAACAAGAGATTAGAGAACTAAATTAACCCTTCTGTTTGCTTTGCACAGAATGCAATGGAGAACTTTGGCAAATGTTAAGTTATTATGGAAATGTCACCTCAAAAGATTAGCCTGGTCGCCTCTCATGAAAGGAGTGACCTGTGTTGGTCCCCAGTCTAATAACTTCACTTGATGACAGTTGAAACCATATCTGCAAGGCATTTATGTGTGGGTTCTGGAGGCATGAAAGAAAATAGGCATGGCCAGAAAGCTGCAAAGGAAACAGTTAATTTAAAAAAAAGTTGGGTTTTGATGTTGACATGCTGTATGCTAACTTGGGTAATTAATAATATTGAAACGGAGGGGCTAATCTAAATCAATGGTGGGCTGAAGCTTTCCTCTGCCTGGTTAGTAATGATAAGCCAGGGGGGACAATTGAGCTTCTTCTCTTAATAACTCCAAAGTCCTCATCTGCATGGAGAATTGGTGGGAACACGGGTCTGTCCACTTAATGGGAATAAATTGCAGCGCAGGACAGAATGGCTTGGGAAACGGAATGCACACTTCCTGGCAAGCATTCCCCTGCTCCCGAGCCAAGGAGCACAAGGTTTTGGAATTTGACTCTGGTTTCCTGCATCTTGGCACCCTAATTTAGGGGCTACAGTACAGGCTTTGCAGGTTTGGGTTTCTCCGATGGCTGGAATTTTTCATGTGTTGTTTGAAGAAGTCTAGACTCTTAATAGGTTTACTCTGTAGATATAGACTCTGTGTATCCTGACCCTGAGGCTGGGGATATGTCAAAGGTTGGGAAAGAGATGGCCATGGTTAGAGTCCATGCCCACCCTCCTATGGATAGAATCAGCTGGAGAGGGCAGTGCCCAAGGGACGCTGGCAGCGGGAAATGACTCAACCTGCTGACCCACTTGGGATCCTCTCCATGGAGGTGGAAACATGCCCCTGTAGGAACCTACCCACAGTGGCAGTCCTGCAGGCCATGCCCAAGGCTGTAAATGCTCTCCTGTTTCACTCATTAGTGACACTATCTCTGTCTAACTTGCCTTACGCTTGTGAAACACATGGCTGTTGATTCATTCTACACAATGAACTGAGGATCAGAAGGTTGTGTGAGATACTATGGGAATCAAAATGAACATTTCTTTAGCAAATAGTTTGCGACTGGTGTTTTCCCTACATTGTCTTGTTTCATCATCTAATGTAAAAGGTGTTATGCCCCATTTTATATAGATCAGTAAACTGCAGCTAAAATGCATTAAGTAATTAACTTGAAATCATTTTAAAAATGACTTTGACTTTTGAAGTTTTTACAGATATACAAAAGATCTTCTATGGCATCTCCCAAAATACCTGGGAGCAGAGCAGGTGAAATTGTGACATGGGAGGGAGGAGAGGCTGGAGAGAAAGTTCCTCAGAGACAGCTGGTGTTATGTCTTCAAGCTCTTTGTCTCGGGCTGAGCCCGAGCACATGATATAATGCCCCACCCCACTCCACCCCTGCATCATTTCCTAGAGTGGGAAGATACACAAGGCAGCGGGGAGAGTGAGGTGATAATATGATTAGACAAATTCACTGAGCAACTAGAAGAAATCTTAGGGTCCTGGTTTCCAGAAGAGATCCAAGTGAACAGCAACCGCAGTTTCCAAACTAAAACGTAGGGCAATTGCTTCAGTGTAATTACAAGTGTCTGTGAGGAAGAATGTTTGAAATTCTAGAATTTCTGTAGACTGAGGACTGTCCTATTTGAGTCAGCAATTCAGATGACACTTCCACTTTGTCCCATATGTCCACATTAATCCAGAAAAGCCACCATTAACCACCATCCTAGCACTGGATCTTTCCCCCCATGGCCCTCCTGGCCCACCTTTGCACAAGCCAGAGAGAAAAGGCAGCAAGTATAAGAAGAAAAAGACACCCTGTGTTTTCACCTTTGGAGTTCCTGATGCTCAGCCTTATTACTCGGTTTCTACACAGGCTGCTCTTGTATTCATTTGTTTGTTAATTCAGTGCTATCTGGGTTTTACAATGTGCCAGACATTATACCGAGCATTTCTTTCATGGTATCTTACTTGATCATCACAATAACCTTCAAGGACAGCATTGTCCTCTCTGGTTTAAGGATGAGCAAATTGAGGCACAGAGAAGCTGAATGATTTCCCTGCCTATGTAGCTCAAGTCTGGAGCCAGCCTGTGAACCCAGGGCTCCTCAGCTCCCTCCACGACATCATACTGCTTCCCCTGCCTCACGTTTAGTCATCAATTTTGTTAGAAATTTGGCATTATTACTCCTAAGAGAGAAAACATTTCTCCCTTTATCTGTATATTCAAATCGAGGTCCCAGGGTCATTCTGGAATAAATGAGAGCTTAGAACCCCCTTAGACTCTAGTAATCTTTATTAATCACTAGTAATCTACTTTGCCTGCAGAGCCACACTGCAATTTCTAATGCTAAGTAGAACAGTTCCCCCAGAGAGGTGTTGTGTCCTTGATGGTACTTCAAACAAAGGAAAAAAAATGCAAAACTTTGCAAACCTGTGACTAGATGACATCCTGAGCCTAGCCTCGTGTCTTGTGCATATTAAGTGTTTACTGAAGACTTGATTTGAGTGAATGAGTGAATTAATGAACAAATGAACAGCTCTGAAGGGTCCTGAGGCTTGTCTGATCTTCTCAGGTCATTGCTGTTGATATAGGCTTGTGTGGGAGGAGAATAAACAGCAGGTGGGGCATATCAGCACTGCCCTGCTTGGAAGGTAGCCTACAGTGGTTGTGCAAAGTACACACAGCTCTTTGTGAAAATGCTTCTTTATATTCGTGGTGAGCATTTGTCTGATATTTCCCACAAAGGTTGGTGGAATTTGTTTTTGGGATTACCTGACATGCATTAAAAGCAATCGACTTCTTAACAGATACAGAAGAGTCACTTTGTTCATTGTCATTGATTTCATGAGGAGAAAAAAAAAGTGTGAATCTATCATTTTTAATGCTTTTTTTGTTTGATTTATTGAAGGTAAAGCAATTTCCATTCCATAACCCACTCTTTGACTAATTAAATAAAGGTGGAAGGTCCTATATACCTCGTGATTTACTAGTGTTTAGGCCCGTGATGAAACACAGTTTGTACGGAGTTTTCTTTTATTATTATTATTATTATTATTATTATTATTATTATTAT
>NW_016814816.1:1229428-1249779 GCF_001698545.2 Rhinopithecus bieti | reverse complement strand
GACTGCCCCTAGTGGGGGATGTCTCCCAGTTAGGCTACTCAGGGGTCAGGGACCCACTTGAGCAGGCAGTCTGTCCCTTCTCAGATCTCAACCTCCATGTTGGGAGAGCCACTGCTCTCTTCAAAGCTGTCAGACAGAGTCGTTTGTGTCTGCAGAGGTTTCTGCTGCTTTTTGTTGTTGTTGTTGTTGTTGTTGTTTATCTGTGCTCTGTCCCCAGAGGTGGAGTCTACAGAGACAGGCAGGCTTCCTTGAGCTGCTGTGAGCTCCACCCAGTTTGAGCTTCCCAGCGGCTTTGTTTGCCTACTTAAGCCTCAGCAATGGCAGGCGCCCCTCCCCCAGCCTCGCTGCTGCCTTGCAGTTAGATCGCAGACTGCTGTGCTAGCAATAAGGGAGGCTCCGTGGGCGTGGGACCCTGGTGGCCAGGTGTGGGACATAATCTCCTGGTGTGCCCATTTGCTTAAAGCGCAGTATTGGGGTGGGAGTTACCCGATTTTCCAGGTGTTGTGTGTCTCAGTTCCCCTGGCTAGGAAAAGGGATTCCCTTCCCCTTGCGCTTCCCAGGTGAGGCGATGCCTCGCCCTGCTTCAGCTCTCGCTGGTCTGGCTGCAGCGGCTGACCAGCACCGATTGTCCAGCACTCCCTAGTGAGATGAACCCAGTACCTCAGTTGAAAATGCAGAAATCACCGGTCTTCTGTGTTGCTCGCTCTGAGAGTTGGAGACTGGAGCTGTTCCTATTCGGCCATCTTGCTCCACCCCCCGGAGTTTACTATTTCACAAAAATAAACAGACAAGAGTGGCTCCTTTGTGCCTAAACGATGTAGAGGTGGTTCAGGCCCTAAGATAAGTTTATGGATTTCTCTTTTCCAAACTTTTCTCCTGTAATCTGCCTCTTCTTTCCGCCTCCCCATTCCCCATATTTTACTCAAATATCCTGGGTTTTATGCTGCTTAAACCAAAAGGAATGTGTGGTCAACCACGCCCAGAAGGTTATTTTCATTTACCTCCTAATGGATTTGGTGCTCTGAGTCAATTTGTCTTTTGGGTCATTTTGTTACTGCCTCTGCAGACATCTTTGCTTGTCCCTGTCCAGCAGCAAGCACTACCTGCTTTTGCTTCTTGCTGTGGCTCTGAACAGCGCTCCCAAACAGTGTCAACATTTGAGAACCACCCATGCCCAACCATGACCCCTTGTACATCCTCACTGCTGTGAGCGCCCCTGGATCAAAACCCTCAGTCCAAACCTTTGGTAATGTTTAGTTTCAGTTCAAACCTGTGCGTAAGTTGAGTTCCAGCTAGAAATGCTCCTCTTGACTCTTCGGAAGACAGAGAAGTCAGCTGCCTAAGAGGTATGATTGGAGAGTTCCCAAGAGTACCTTCAGAGAAGAAACACTCTTCCACTACATCTGATATTCATTTTTTTGGGTTGACCATGTTAAACTGCAGATACCTCAGTGTGGTGACATGTTAAGTTTGGTGTTAGATAATTTTGTCATCCAGTTTCCAACTATAAGACACTTGAATAGGTTTGACAAAGAGAAAAAGAATTTAAACTGGCTGGGAAAGTAATCTCAAAGGTGAGTCTGAAGAGAATTTTGAGCATTAAAAGCATTACTTATGTGTGTGACCTCCAAGGGGACTATTTTTTAAAGGATAGTACTTACTTCATGTGAAAGTTTTAATTTATTTTTTCAAAAAGATTAATAAGAATTTTTTGTGCCTTTGCTGCAACTTTGGGAGTGCAGGAAAGATTATTCAGGGAGTTATTTTTGTTTTGAAAATTAGTACGTAATTTATTAAGGTTATTCCTTTTAAAATATTTGCCTTTCAAGCCCACCTTACAAATAATATTTTTATTTCAAAATCTAGTAAATATTTAGGAAGCCTTTGACTAATTTTTGATCTTATTTACACAAATGAATGAATAAGTCTTCTAACTTGTTAAACTGAGTGTATAAATTTAACATATTGTCTTTCTTTAAAATATATCCTCTTTGACTAGTAAAGACACATTTTCTAAAAAGGTTTCAGCTTAAAATCATGAGTCTACTCATGTTAAATGGATTTGCTAATGATGCTGACTTATTATGTCTAATAAGTAAATTGGTGCTGGTTCATATTAGCAGACTTCCGAAAACAAAAATACTAAATATGCATATATTTCTCCTAAATACCCAAATATTATTATAAAATTTATTTTCTTAATATCTATACATATGTACTTAATTCTAAATCTTCCTAGGGTTTAAAGATGTATATTCACTAAGAAAAAAATTACGTTATTCCAAAATTTTTTAGTAACCTTCCTGAGCCATTTTTTGGGGTGCATTTTTAGCTAAAATTGGGATTTTTAGTGATAAAAGAGGCCATAGGCAAGAATGCCAGCTGGATTTGCATCTATGACTGATGGGGACAAGTAAAATCCATCCCAAGTTTATAGTTGCTATGTCAATACTTTTGAAATGTTTGAATTATATCATTACCTAATATTTGAGTCTGATTTAAAATTTCTGATTCCTGCATATTGCTTGACTACCTGCTTGGATTCAACTTTGCTCTTTATTACTTCATTTTGTTACTTCATTCTATAGTTTTTTTTTTTTCTATTTCTTTATGCTAGAGTCACAAGTCAAAGAAGTATTTAAATAACCTGTAATTAAACCTCTTATTGTTTTGTCTAATTCTACAGTTACCATCTTATAAGGTCATGCCGATAACAAAAATCAGTCGCAATATTTTGTTGTTATACCTCATCAATGCAGATGAATGTTGGCCTTCAAAGCATCACCCTGTGAAACCCTGTATAAGTTAGTGAGCTGTCTCCACTCCAAATACCTCCCCCACCCCCCAAAACTCACTTGATTCACATGTGGGACTATTGCTTTCCTACACCATTGCTGAAAATGCTAAGACTGTATTCTAATATTCCCAGATAGAAACCAGAAAATACCTCCAATGTGAATGTTGCTAGGCAGTTTGCTTAGTTCCTATGAGAGTGCTGCTCCGTGTCCCACGAAGCTGGACACACAGTTATGCCATGGTCGTGGAGGGCAACTGGGCTCTTCACACAGCCTGCATCTCTTTGTGTGCTATTGGAGCAGACAGGACAGCTCTAAGTAAAAAGGAGGAAAGTGAACTGTTCTGTGAATTTCCCCAGTCAGATATTCTAGAATCCCCTCCTCTTTTCCTGGGTTCTCCTGTCTTCCAGATAAAGCCTCTGTCTGTGGTTCTCTCCAATCTTCTGGGAAAGAAGAACAATCTGGTCACCTGCACTGGCCTTCTGGTGGATGGCCATTGATTGGGGGCGGGGGTAAGTAGGGGACAAGAGCAACTCTGAAAATGTGATGACAATGTGCCCCCTTGGATCAGGAAGAAGCTGCTCAGTAGATAGGGCTGAAGTGCTGGTGGTGGTGGATTATAGGAAACTGGCAAGGAAGACTCGGTTTTGTTCTGGGATAATCCAATAAAAAGGAAAGTCAACCTGAGCAATGCACACAGTAAGAGATTCACAATCACTCCCTCCTTTTCCCCATGATTTAGTCTTTTGATTATCTGGAGTCCTTGACTTTCTCTTCCTTCAAGTGGTTTCCTTTCAGAAAGTTCTGCTGCCCTTCATGTCAATAGTCCTCAATAGGCCCTAGCCCGTGGAGTCACCAAACCTGCTCAAACAGGGACAGGTGTGCAGCTTGTAATATACCTCTCACTGTACATCCCCTACTGCTCCATCTTGCTCCATACCAAAGACAAGATGAAGTGGGCTGTTGGGAGAGCTGTTGATTCCCCATGATCATTCCTGGATTACACCTCCAGGTATAATGAATCAATGACCTCCTTCCAGTGCACCTTTTCAGTGCACAAAAAGTGGGTTATGGAATGGAGATTGCTTCACCTTCAATAAATAAAACAAAAAAAGTATTAAAAATGATAGATTCACACTTTTTTTCTCCCCATGAAATCAATGAAGTCGATTCTTTTAATGCATGTCAGGTAATCCTAATTTTATACATATATATATAATGAAACAATGACCTCATGATATTTAGTGGGGACCAAACAGAGAAAATTCAATTACAGAAACAAGATTTATTACTTTGATAAATGCTTCTTAAAGGCCCATCCCATATCATATCAAGTGTATTAAAATAAGCCCACATTGCACACTAAAATATCATTTTACTGTAAAAAATTAGAAGAAACTTTATATTTTTGTGTTTTGAAATTATTTTATTTACATCAAATATTTATAAACATTTACAATCCATAATCATTTTTTCCGTATCCAATTATCCCAACACCCAGTTAGCCCCGTCTTCACTGATTCATAATGCCACCCTTGTCAAATACCAGGTTCACATGTATACAAGGGCCTATTTCTCTTTTGTAATATTTGTCTGCTTACCTCTGCCTGTGAGAATACAATCACACTGCCAGCCACTCATAGCCTTTCTTTCCCTTTTGTAAAATTGTCTTAGTTATTTAGTATTCCATATAAATTTTTAGTATCAGCTTACAAACCACCATTAAAAACCCTATTTGTGTTTCAATCAAACTTGCCACTTAATCTACAAATTAATTTGGAGGGGACTGACATCTTTTCCATCTTTCAATAAAGTTTTACGATTATCTCTACAAAAATCTGGCATATCTTTTGTCAGATTTGTTCCTAGTTGCCTAATGGCATTTGCTGCATTTTAAATTGGTATTTATTTCAATTCACATGTTCTAATTGTTTGTTACAGGTATACAGGAATGTTTTTGGTTTGGGTATATTGATCTTACTAAACTCTAATCAATTTTAATAGTGTACATGGTAGACATCACCAGGTCTCCCTGGACATAGAAAATACTATACCTCCCAGGTAACCTGCAGTCAGGGAACATGTGACCAGCTGCAGCCAATGAAATGAGAGTGAATGTGATGCTGTTACTTCCAGACTAAAGCAATGAAAAGCTTTTGCATTATTTTTTGGTCTCTTTCTTCTGCTTAAACAGAGATAAATGTCTAGTGTTTAGGTGGCAGAGTTTGAATTGATGAATCACCACATGGCTCAGAACCTCTACAAACTGCATGAGAAGGAAATAAACTACTATTGTGTTAAGCCACTGATATTTCAGGGTTTGTTACCTCAGTATAATCCAGGCTCTATTGACCAATACGGTTTGTCTATAGTTGCCCTTGGATTTTTTTATGTGGCCGATTACAGCAGCTATGAAGAATGGTAGTTTTGTTTCTTCCTTTCAAATTCTTGGGTAATCAAAATTTTATGAATACCAAACTTAACAATTAATGAAGTTGACACAATGTTACATTTCGTAGATCTTTAATTAAACATTTATTAGTTTTGATTTGCAGTTTTTCTTTGTGTTCTTTCAGGCCTCAGACAGTTGTGTGGGCCCTTAGAAAGCTGACGGGACCCAGGCCCCGTGATAAGAGTGCCGAAGAGTTAACAAGGCCCTGGTGAGGCTGGCTGTCATTTTCATAACTTTATCAGCCTAGAAGGCTGCAATTCCAAAATGGAATAATGTAACACAGGCACAGAGAGCTATGGCTGAGGTGAGTCAGCTGGGTTCAAACCAGAAATAAGAATAGCACTATGGGCGTTCCAGTCAATTGATGCTGGAACAACGCCCCCCTTTTTTTTTCCAGTTCATTCCTTTCTTTAAAAGGAGATTCAGTTAGTTTTCATCTCTCCTTCTCTTACTTCTAGAATTTGCTAAAGGCCCTGAATATCTTATTACTACCATTTTAACACTGTAGGTATGCTCTAGTTCAAAAAAATCCCAAATAATAAAACCTGACCTTATCAAAGAATATATGAATTGGAGGATGGTAATTTGCTTTACAAAGGGTTCCCTGCTCCACAAAATGAATTCAACTTTGGTGTCCCTAAAATAGCCAGTTCCCTTGGTGCATGTTAAATATAATTTGATTTACAAAAATTTGATTTGCATATAACCTTTTCAGTAGCACATCCATTGTGCAAAGCAATGTACACTTGTAATTGGCTGCAAATTGCCAGGAGACCACCCTTGCACATATTGTTTCTAGATCTGCAATTTTTTCTTAATCTCCATGGAATGCAGGCACAGAATGGCTAACATTCCAGTTGTTCATCTGATCCCATTGGCTATGCTGAGAAAGGACATTTGTCGATTATTTGAAGGCAACATGTCTTATGTACAAATTAATATTGTGTATTTAGAAACAGGAAATCCAGAGCAGTTAGGTGAACCGAACATGGATTGCCTTTCTGCGTTCATGATAACAGGCTACGTTGGAGAAGCTCTCTTTATCTTGGCCGCCTGGCAGGTGCCAGGAAAAAGTGAAATGAAGCAAGGAGCAATTTATGATCATAGTTTGGATATCATGTTATCCCTGTGAGGCAGTGAACCCTCAGAAGCATCTTCCAAGGAAAATAATAGAACTAAGTATAGTGACTAGAGCCTCGTGTATTAGGAGAGAGCCACAACTGACACAGCTACCATGGCCAGACCCAGGGGGCTTTCCCTGTGGAGTGTGTTCTGGCCACAGGAGTGTAGTCAAAGCGCTCAGCAATGCAAGCATAGCATTTTCTCATGTGTCTATGTAAAAAGCAAAAGTGGCATCTTTTTATGGCAAATTGAATTAAAGTGGATTATCGTCGATGATGCCAAGTCGTATCTAAAACCTGTTTCAATCTGAATATTAAAAACCCTGTCTGGCTCATCACACTCTCTTTTCAGATATGATACCTCCTCACACATTTTCACTGCTGCCCTTCCTGTGTCTGATGCCAGAGCCCCTCTCTTCTGATTAGAAACTTTCCTCCAGGAGTTCATCCTGGGCAACTAACAGCTCTCCTTCCCTGGGCTAGCCTGCAGGGTGCACCGGACCCCTGGCAATGGGCAGGCACCTCCCTCCTGGAGATCCTGGGCTCTTCTTGCCAGCTTCTGGGCAGGTGCACTGGAAGGAGCTGAACTATGCCTATCTAGATTGCTTTTTGTTTTCTGTTTTGTTTGTTTATTTTTCTTTGCTTGTGGCAATGACTCCTTAGCCCCCAATTCAGCTGAGCAGACTCACACTGCAAGTTCAATTTCCAGAAGGCAAAGCTTAGCTCCTTCTGGTTCCAAAGTAGGCGTCGTAAGTTGATGGTTATAAACTCCTCGGGTGCAGATGAGATACATACATCAATTAATAAGTAACACCAACTTGAAAACTGAAATTTCTGTTAAACAAACAAAAAATACTGTGATGTTTTGTAGAAGACCAAGTTTGAGGTAGCTGATTAAAACCTTTATCTCAGGGATCCCCAAAAAGAATTTTTGATTTGGCTGAAATTTCTTTTTGCTGCAGCTGAGGATATGGCTTCCACCTATGATGTGCGGATTGTGCACCGCACAGCTCTAGGGAGGGCTATTGGCACAGACCACCACAACAGTGCTCCCCAGAGCTAGGCAGTTCACAGCTTGCACTGTTGCCCTTCATAGCACTGGCTGTAGAAAGAGTAGCACTGATATCTAGGCCTGAATTTGGGGAAAGGAAATAGTTTTGGGTGCAGACTCACTTGGATTCATATACTTACTGGGCCACTTATAAATCTGTGCAATCCTGAGCAATCTACACAGCCTCTAACTAATTGACCAGGTACAGCAATGACCAACTCACAGGCTGATAGTCTGATTAAATAAGGGGATGAGGTGGCCATGCCTGGCCTGTTGTCACCTAAATATGAGTTTCTCTTCCTGAGAGTGCTATTGGGAGCAAGGCATATCCAATAGCCAGACAAGAGCGATCAGCTTTTGTCTTTGGTCCTGGAGGCCAAGGGCAGAATGAGAAACCAACAGAGTACTGGAGCCATGGCTTTGTGACCCCCACTGGTCTATGTGTAAGGTGGCTGGATGTGCTAAGCCCCAGGCATGGCCAGGCAACCTGAACCCCTCTTAGAGAAGGTGTTTTCCACTGGCTAGCCATATGCAGAAAATAGAAACTGAACCCCTTACTTACATCTTATAAAAAAATTAACTCAAGATGGATTAAAGACTTAAATGTAAAACTCAAAACCATAAAAACCCTAGAAGAAAACCTAGGCAACAACATTCAGGACATAGGCATGGGCAATGAGCTCATGACAAAAATGCCAAAAGCAATTGCAACAAAAACCAAAATTGATAAATGGGATTTGACTAAACTAAAGAGCTTCTGCACAACAAAAGAAACTATCATCAGAGTGAACAGGCAACCTAGAGAATGGGAGAAAAGTTTTGCAATTTGCCTATCTGACAAAGGTCTAATATCCAGAATCTGCAAGGAACTTAAACAAATTTACAAGAAAAAAACAACTCCATCAAAAAGTGGGTGAAGGATATGAACAGATACTTCTCAAAAGAAGACATTTATGCAGCCAACAGACATATGAAAAAAAGCTCGTCATCACTGGTCATTAGAGAAAAGCAAATCAAAACCACAATGAGATACCATCTCATGCCAGCTAGAATGGTAATTATTAAAGTCAGGAAACAATAGATCTGGAGAGGATGTAGAGAAATAGGAATGCTTTTACACTGTTTGTGGGAGCGTACATTAGTTCAACCATTGTGGAAGACAGTGTGGTAATTCCTCTAGGACCTAGAACCAGAAATACCATTTGACCCAGCAATCCCATTACTGGGTATATATCCAAAGTATTATAAATCATTCTACTGTAAAGACATAAGCACATGTATGTTTATTGCAGCACTATTCACAATAGCAAAGACTTGGAATCAACCCAAATGTCCATCAGTGACAGACTGGATTAAGAAAATGTGGCACATATATACCATGCAATACTATGTAGCCATAAAAAAGGATGAGTTCATGTCCTTTGCAGGGACATGGATGAAGCTGGAAACCATCATTCTCAGCAAACTAACACAGGAACAGAAAACCAAACACCACACGTTCTCATTCAGAAGTGAGAGTTGAACAATAAGAACACATGGACACAGGGAGGGGAACATCATACACTGGGGCCTGTTGGGTGGTGGGGGGCAAGGAGAGGGAGATTATTAGGACAAATACCTAATGCATGTGGGGCTTAAAACCTAGATGATGGGTTTATAGGTGCAGCAAACCACTATGACACATGTTTACCTATGTAACAAACCTACATGTTCTGTAAATGTATCCCANAGGATGAGTTCATGTCCTTTGCAGGGACATGGATGAAGCTGGAAACCATCATTCTCAGCAAACTAACACAGGAACAGAAAACCAAACACCACACGTTCTCATTCAGAAGTGAGAGTTGAACAATAAGAACACATGGACACAGGGAGGGGAACATCATACACTGGGGCCTGTTGGGTGGTGGGGGGCAAGGAGAGGGAGATTATTAGGACAAATACCTAATGCATGTGGGGCTTAAAACCTAGATGATGGGTTTATAGGTGCAGCAAACCACTATGACACATGTTTACCTATGTAACAAACCTACATGTTCTGTAAATGTATCCCAGAACTTAAAGTAAAATTTTTTAAAAAAAGGTGTTTTCTCATATATTTGCTGTTTGCATGAAAGCCAGGTCACTGAAGCTGATGAAGGAAGATGGCAGGGAAGCCTGGACAGCAGGTGAGTGGGGAGGAGGCTGAGGTGAGAGAGGGTATATGTGCTCCTTGCATTCTCAGGGAGAGGAATGTTAGTTAGGAATGGGAGAATAAAGTACAAGAATTTGAAGTCTCTATTTCTACATATGTGTCACCTTCTATGCTACTTTTCTTTGTTTTTTTTTGTTGTTGTTGTTGTTTTTTTTGTTTGTTTGTTTGCTTGTAGCACTGTGTCCAACAGGGACCCATGAGAGCTGAGGTAAGGGGCCGGACTTTGAAGGGCGCACTGTGTGGTGGGGCAACGGGGACTGGGTAAAAGCCCTCTCCAAAGGTTTGGAAACTGGAAGGTCAGAGTCTGGCCCCAGAGTGGCCTCCTTGTCCTCATTCGAAATCTAGGATTCAGAATCTTCTGGGTTCAGTCTTAGATATTTTGTTGGAACGAAGTAGCCCGTTCCCTCCTAGCCACCCACACATGTTGGCCATAAGGGACATGTTGACCTTCAGAGGCCTCCCATAGCCTGCTTTAGCCCAGAGAAAGATGGGCTGGGAGCCACAAGGAACCAGAATGGAGTCCCTTGCTTTGCCTGTGGGAGGGAATGGATTCAGGTCCTCTTATCTCTCCAGGCTCCCTCAAGAACCTTAAACCTCAGGTCATAGCTATTCAGATTCAATGATCACACACAACAAGGAGGGGCATCTGCCATAACCCAGCCCTCAGCCAAGCTTGGAGACACCAGCACTCATCTATTTTTTTCTGGAGAAAGTCAAGGCTGTCAGTCCTGACTGTGGAACATAAGATCCAGAGAACTTCAGACTTTAAAGCAGATTCTCACCTTGTTCAGCTCTCCTCCTCTGTCTCTTAGCTGCCTAGAATTGCTTTCACTATCCCAGTTTCAATACATTCACAGGGCTCAGCTGCCCCCCACCCCTATCCCTCTGTCCAGATAGAGTAGAAATGGTGTGAGCTGTGGTCCATTGCCAGAGCAGTGCCCACTCAGGCAGGTTCTCTCCCTGAGCCTGTTTTCTTAAGTGAGGGTCTTGAAAAAGATACCTGGCTCACCTGTTTCTCCTTACTGAGAAGTTCAAGTCAAATGTGGACATGAATGCACTTTGAATCATAACACACTACACAGATGAGAGTATTGTTATTCTCCTTGGAAGGGGATAAGTGCTGAGATGAGGTTGGCTGGGATTACATCCTACCCTTTATGGTAGCAGCATCCAACTAGCAGCCCCTGACCTCCAAGTATGTTGTATTAACATGGTGTTTTAGACAATATAAAATTTGCTGCCAAAATTTTACATTAAAAAATAGATTTCGAACTTCATTTCAAAAATTAGAAGACCTGGCAGTAGTGGCCAAAATGGCCACCTGGGGCCATAGCAGCTGCCCCTTGTAGATAGTCTCATGCTCACCAATTCAACACAATCTTCACTACTCCCGAGTGCCTCATGCTGTCATCATTCTATCACCTCGCCTGTCTAGCCCTTGTGGGCATTTGAGTTTGTAAACATTAGCCCAAAATGAGGCCCATTAGGGATTTACCTGAGAAAGTTGCCTCTTATTTCCCACTTTACTTTCACTACCTCCCCACCAGCACCATGCTCCCTTCCCATAGACAGGAGATTCGCTTTTTCTGAAGCAAGTGAGGAGGGAAGTCCAGGGCTAGGAGAAATAGCATAGAGGATCTCTCCAAAAGGCACCAAGGAAACCTTGTTTAGGGATTCCTGTCTGTAACAGCTGTTCCAAGGAGGCTAGACTATGCTTTCTAGAGAGAGCAGCATCTACTCAAATGTTGAGAGTGGTGGTTTGATTGTCTATGGTGATCTAATAAACCATCTCAAAGCTTAGAGACTTACTGTATTAATTTGTCTGAGAGTTCCATGGTTCAGCTGAGCAGTATTCCAGGCTGTCTCACCCTGTTGTGGGCAGATGGTGGCTGAGGTTGCAGTCATCTGAAGGTTCAGTTGGGCTGAAAGTTCGAGATGACTCATTCACAAGGCTGCCAATTGATGCTGGCTGTCACCTGGGGCCGTTGAGTGGAGCATCTGGGTGTATCATCTCTGTGTGGGCTGGACTTTTCACTGTGTGGTGGCTGTGTTCCCAGGGTAGTGTCCCAAAAGTGAGCATTACCAGGACTTCTAATGTGCAAGCTTTAGAAGTCATATAATGTCACTTCTGCCCTATTTCACTGGTCAACCACAAGTCACAGAACCTGGCAGAATCAGGAAAAAGCAAGTACATAAAGCATGAATAATGTGAAGCACGAATCATTGAGGGGACCATCTTTGGAAACTAACCATCACAGGCAGTATTGGTGAGGTTGTCCTTATATCACAGCTGCTTTCACGTGTGTGTGTGTGTGTGCGCGCGCGCACGCGTGTGTGTGTGTGCATGTGTGTGTGTTTTAAGAACAACTCATCTCCTCTTTCTCTAGCTGTCCCCAAGGTAAGATATTAATGAGATTGTATTTGAACTCTTTGACAAAATAATGCCTCCTTATAAAGCATACTGTTATTATTAGCCTGCCTGATCATTGCCACCTGGAGTCCACAGAAGACAGGATGATAAATGATATCGTGTATATCTTAAAAACAAACAAAACTTCATTAAATCCGTTGAAATAACACAGACATTCAGATTTAGTACAGATCAAATCCTATTACCAACAAATTGCATCAAATTGCCTCCAAAAGTCTGTGGAACCAGATGTCATCCAAGCCCTACTTCCTTCAAGCAAATACCCAATGTAAGCAACATGAAGGACTACCAAAGAATAGAAACATCCCCTGAGATTTGCTCGGATGGGATTTGACCCATTTTCTTTTAGTCACAGGTTCAGGCATCTTATGATCAGAAAGAAATTTTTGCAGGATTCGTGAGTGTGAGCTGGCTGAGAGAAGAGTCTCATTTAAATTGTAGAAAATGCATCTTTATGCTGTTATCAGGCTCCCCTCTGGGACCTGGGGATTTCCACTAGATTATCTGGTCAGTATCTGGTGAGCTCACAGCACAAAAGCAAGTCTGACAGCTAGGAGGCCCACCCACCCAAACCCAGACCCTTGCCTGGGAGGACAGTAAGCCCAACATAAAGATAAGGGCTTCAGACCATGTGAACTTCTGGGGAGCAGTGAAAGCATTGGCAATGTGCAACACTGTGCAACATTTCCCCAAGGTAAACCTCTGCTTTTACTTTTTCTGAATACATATATTTCTTAATATTTTCCTCTTTATTTCTGCTTCAGGGCCCTAAAGGGATGCATTAGGGTCAGACCAGGTGTACAAAAGCCATCCAGGAATTCAACTGCTCCTGCAGATGGCAACCACTTTCCCAGTGCAGGTGTTCCCAAAGGCCATCCCAGACCTTCCCTTCTCCACCAAGAACTCCCAGTTCTCATGTCAGGGTGGCATCTTTCCTTCTCCATCAAAGATCAAAACATCCCATGCACTCAGCTTTGCCCCGCAGACCTCTACCTCCTTCCCTTTGGCCAATACACACATGGGCTAAGGGAGTGGGAAGCACTTGGATAGGAATTGGCTGGAAGGCCATCTGCCTTCTCCCATGGTTTCCGGAAATAGGACCTACATCAACTTGGAGATCCCCATGCTCTAAGCCAGGGGCCACTTGTCTGAGCCCCATCTTCATGTCATCTTCCCTTCCAAATTCATATGTGTATGTCCATATGCTTTTTTTTTCCATTAAAGAATACCATCTCCTATTCTCCCCCATTAGTCTACTGCCAAATTAATCTCATTCAAGCTACCAGCAGTCATCTAATTGACTACTTTGTTTTGTCTCACAGACCCTGTGTATACTATGCTATGTATGTTTGGTTTTAACGTAACAAGCATAGGCTGGGAATCTGCTGCAGTGATGGAGATTCTGCTAAGTTCTAGAGATATAGAAATACCATATAAATTGAGGCAGAATTAGGGGTAGTCCTTACCCAAGCTGAGAATGGTCTTTCCATCTTTCACATGTGTTTGTCTTGCCCATCCCTACAGAGTATCGGCACTTGAAAGATAAGAATAAGGCCTTTTGTTTCCATTTGTACCTCTCCCTCCATCTTAGCCAGCACATGGCTCTGCTCATGGTCAACACTCAGCATTAATGGCTGTAGGGCTGATGGTCCTGGGTTCCACCCTCAGGCCAGATGTTCACTTTCCTTGCAAGAATGACTAAAATGGTTAAGTGTGGTCTAAGAAGCCCCTAAGGCACTCCTTGGGGAAAGTCGTTTTTAATTTCCACAGTGTGTCACACAGAGGGACTTCAACCAGTTGTGAGATCCATGGCGAGAAATTTGTTTCTACTATCTTAAGTACATTCTTAAGAGATAAACTTTATTTTGTACAAGTTGGACAGATTCAAGATTGTCCCAATGGAACTACTCTCTTTCTCACTTGCCTTAGAATATCCCTTCTTGAGTGGTGCAGGTGCCAGCATCCTAAGGAGTGGTGGTTGGGTTGCAGCCTGTCCAGCTGGCCTGAGACAGTAGGGAACAGCCATTGGTGATGTGTCATTAGTCTTTGGCAGCTATCAATTATCACAGAGATTAATTTCTCCCAAACTCTTCATCTTAAAAATCAAACCTGCATATTTCCTTGGGAGTGCACCAGACTTGTGAACAGCACGTTTACATGTGTTTGGGAGAGAAAGGTTTGCGAATCACCCCTTTAAGATGATCTCTTGCCCAAGGTATCCACCACAGTAGAGAAAAAATGCAGTGCCTTGTTGTAAGTTCCCAAATTCCTTCTGTGGGGAGTGGAAACCTGGAAGGTCTTGGCAAAACTTGCCCAAGGGAATTTTTGCCTGCCCCAAACTGACAGAGACTCCTTATGCTAGCCTCAGAGTGCAGTGGGAAACTTGTCTTTTTAAATTGTCATTTTATTGATCATGATGTATGCCACTAATTGCCTCTTCAGCCTTATGTATTTTAATTACTTGCCTTTTTCTCCTGCCTTTGAGTCTCTGGATGATTGGATCACCAAGGGTGCAACTTCAAATAATTCTAACAAAGAAATGAGTATGATACTGGTGAGGTGGCCCTCTTGATTAGACCAGGTCCAAAATGAAAATTACACTTAAGGGATGCTGTGCATGGAAGCAGAGCTCACGTCTTCACTGGCTTCAGGAGTCTGAGCAGAAAGAGCTCAGAATGCAAATGCTTAGCAAAGGAAGGAAAGCCTGCAGGCTGTGTATGGGGGTGTGCATGTACCCACATGTGCACTTGTGTATGTGCGCACATCTAGGCTTGCTTCTCTCAGAGGCAGGGGCAACAAAGCTAACTACATTTATGGGATCCCATTCTGGGATGGGAAGCATAATTCATAACAAAGATCATCTGCTTTCCACGTTCAAAAGGAACTGCTGTATTTTCAGAAAACTTTCTTGTCTTCACTCAAAACCTTACTTTGCTATTCTCTGCAGGCTGTGAAGGTGCCAAATCTTTACTGTACCTTAGGGTAGGGGTGAGTGGAGAAAGATAGAGATGTGGGCCTAGGAGAAACTCCAGTGATTGTCACTCAAACTAGCCTTCCTCCACATTCTTCCCACTGTACTCCTGTCTGGGCTGAGTCTCAGGAATGAGGCAGTTGCAAGTCAGGTGGTCCTGAGTTAGAGAAAACTAATCTGAGCCTCAGACTTCACAACCAGAAGACACATTTCTTTTCATTCCTACTTCATTATGCCAGAAATGTTCTTTAAAAGCCAATTCTGAAATATAAGCAATTCTGAAAAGCTGTTTATAATATCCTTGTTACATAATTCAAATGGACAAACTTACACATTTCTTTAAAAACATTTTCTGTATGTTAATTATCTCAGCAAACTCATAAGGGATATTATTTTATTTTTATTTAATAGTTGAGGAAACAGATTCAGAGAAGGTAGGTGACTTTTCCAACTCACACAGCAGTTAGAGAAAAGTCAGGACTTGAATCTCTGTCTTCTGGCTTCAAGAACAGTTCTTCCCCAAACATTTTTTTCTTGTAATTTTTTTGTTAGTCCCAGGCTTACTTCTCTCTTTTTATTTTTCCAGGACTCTGTACATCAATTTAATGTTACAGAATCGCTTTCCTTCTCTGTAGATGCCACTTCAGAGACAGATTTTCTGGGGTGTTTTTTGGTAAATCATCTCATTACATTATGGTTCCAATACGTGTGTTCACACAGAAGTGCCTTCAGTCTGAGAATGTTAAGTGCTCAGGGTGTGATAGCAGTTGAAGGGACCTCAGTGAGACAGGGCTCTTTCTTGTGACAGGGGGACTCAGGTCTCTATCCCACTGACTCGGCCTCTCAGGTACAGGGTTTGCTCTGAGATTTCCTGCTCAGCTACTGTTAGTAATCTGATATGCTTAGTGCTCTGCACACATTATTTTTCTTTTCTTTCTAAGTTTTTTATTTCAATAGGCTTTTGGGGAACAGGTGGTGTTTGATTACATGAATAAGTTCTTTAGTGGTGATTTCTGGGATTTTGGTGCACCCATCACTTGAGCAATGTACGCTGTACCCAATGTGTAGTCTTTTATCCCTCACCCCTCCCGCCCTTTCTCGAAGTCCTCTAAAGTCCATCATATCATTCTTATCCCTTTACATCCTCATAGTTTAGCTCCCACTTATAAGTGAGAGCATATGATGTTTGGTTTTCCATTTCTGAGTTAATTCACTTAGAATAATAGTCTCCAATTCCATCAAGGTTGCTGCAAATGCCATTATTTCATTCCATTTCATGATTGAGTAGTATTCCATGACATATACATTTATATATCACATTTTCTTTATCCACTCTTTGATTGATGGGCATTTGGGCTGGTTCTGTATTTTTGCAATTGCAAATCATGCTGCTATAAACATGCATCTATACACGTTATGATTATGACAGTGATTGTTCCCAGTTTACAGATTAGAAAACTGAGGTTCAAAGAGTTTAAACTATTGTCTATGAAGAGTTGCAATTTATTTTGATTCCAAAGTTCACATTCTTTTCTTTATACTTTTTCTCCCTTTGTGTTTTATTTGTTTGATATTAAGAGAGCAAAAAGATTCTAGATATCTCAATGACTAAAAATATTGGAGACACCAGTATCAGCATCTACAGGGTTGCCATTAAAGTCACAGGATGGGGGAGGGATGAACATGGTTGACTAGACACAGGTAGTATGTGCTCAGCATCACTAATCATCAAAGAAATGCAAATCAAAACCACAATGAGATACCATCTCACACTAGTCAGAATGGCTATTACTAAAACATCTAAAAACAACAGATGTTGGCAAGGATACAGAGAAAGGGGAACGCTTCTATACTGTTAGTGGGAAAGTAAATTAGTACAACTTTTATGAAAAACAGTATGGATAGTTCTCAAAGAACTAAAAATAGTACTAACTGCCCTTCAATTCAGCAACTTCACTACTAGGTATCTACCCAAAGGAGAAGAAATCATTATATCAAAAAGATACCTGCACTCCCATATTTATTGCAGTTCTATTTACAATAGCAAAGATATGGAATCAACCTAAGTGTCCATCAATAGAAGACTGGATAAAGAACGCGTGGTATATATACATCATGGAATACTACTCAGCCATTAAAAACGAAGAATGAAATTATGCCTTTTGCAGCAACATGGATGGAACTGAAGCCATTATCTTCAAAGAAAAACCCAGAAACAGAAAGTCAAATACTGCATGTTCTCACTTATAAGTGGGAGCTAAACAATAAGTATACATGGATATGCAGAGTGGAATAATAGACGTTGGAGACTCCAAGAGGTGGGACGGTAGGAGGGGGGTGAGGGTTGAAAAATGACCTATTGGATACAGTCTTCACTATTCAAGTGATGAACATACTAAAAGGTCAGACTTCATGGAACAATATATGCATCTAAGAAAACTGCACTTGTGCCCCTAAAATATATTTTAAAAATAAAAAAACCACAGTATGGAGCCTAGAGCCTGAAGCTTGAAAGTGGTGAGTCAGCCTAAAGAGTGTGAGAATCGGGAGTTCCAGATCCTAATTCCATCACTCCAGCTAAGCTTGACATTGTTATTTCGACTGCTGGGCAAGCTCCCTGGACCTCCATTTTTGCCTCACTGGACCTCTATTTCCCCACCTTTATAATTGAAAGTTTAGAGGAGGTCCTCTCTGAAATTGTATCCTGTGCTAAGATTCCCATGGCACACCTACTGGGACACGTTCTTTCTCAGAACATTTCTGCCACCCGGAATCTCATGAAGCAATGAGACTCAATTCCCCATAACAACAACAATCAGCATTCCCACTTCCCCAAAGCATATGGTACTGTGGATGCCTGCCAGGGAGTTCTGTGAACTGAAGTGAGGCATGAATGAACATCACCAGCCAACATGTTAGGTTTGTCCTTCTTGCTGTTCTTATTACTGAGTATCTACACTGGGTTTGGGAGACGGTCCCTTTTACTGATTATTTCAAGAATATGGTCTCTGTCTTCGTGGAGTTAATTATTTCAGGTCCTCCCTTTACTTCATGATGCATCAGCTGCTCAGTCTGCTTTTTGGCATTTTCTGTATCTCAGGACCTCTTTGTATTTAGTATACTAATGACGAAAATTAAGGCTTCAAATAGAGAAAAAAATAAGTTCTGGTGACTCATGATGTCCTTGTTAGTTAGAGAAGGGTCAAGTGAAGACCTATTTCACATGTGCAAGATAATTGTCAAGTGAAGTGAGGAGGAAAGGATAAGAAGGCATTTTTATTTTGATTTTAATTGGCTTCTCTGTTCTTTCTCAGTTCCCTCCAACCCCAACCCAATTTCACCTTTTATCATAAAGCTCAAGACCTTGTTGGAATGGGAGAGGGAGAGCGGTGGGTAAGGGAAAAGAAGAATATGGCAAATTAAATCTATTTCACGAACTATGTCATTTCATACATAATTCATCAGAATCCTAATATTCAAGACTGAAGCCAGACTTCCATTTTAAAAAAAAACAGGGTTTTGTTTGTTTGTTTGTTTCTGTCAGTTTTTCTTTTTTGCCATTTGTAAGGTTGTGATTAATTTTATTTTTGTCTCTTGGTCACAAAACCCTGTGCCCCTCAAAAATTGCTCTATTGCCAGGCTGTGAGTACCCTAGGCTGGAGGGAAGCCAAGCACAGCTACCACCAGCCAGGCTGGCAGGAGTGCAGGAATGTGGCTGGGGAAGTTCGCCTCATGCTTTCTCTGTCCTTTCTGCCCCAGGAGGGAAAGGACTGGGGAGGGGAAAGGTGGTGGCCCATTGCAGAGTTTGCCAGGCTTCTCAGGGACTTAGAGTACGAGTGGGTCCAGAAGAAATTTCTTTCCGAGGGGAGAAGAGTAAAGTACGTGGGAAAATGTTGATCTGTGATGACAACCTGTAGAGGTGTGAAGAAGTTTTTATTAATGATGCAAGTTGCAGACAGTTCTGCTAGCTACAAACAAGGATCAGCAAGGGCTGTTGTCATAATAACCACTGTAGGGGGCTGACAGTTCAGGAAAGGAGCATACACCGGCTCAGGGGCTTATGCTCAGTCATATGAGACTACAACACTTGCAGTAGTCATGTTGGGAGTGGGTGGTGATTTGATCCACATCAGGTAATCAGGCTCTTGCATAATGGTGGGGAAGGAGCACAGGTAGCATATTTCCATTTCTATATTAGTGAATGACCATGGAATATGCACCAGCTTATAGACAAATCAAACAGTGCAAGGTCTATGTGGTGACCCTCAGAGCACTGTGGCTGCGTGTCCATGATCTCCAAATACATTGAACCAAAAAAAGAAAAAAGAAAAAAAAATCAAAGAAACTGGTCACTTTGTCCCAATGAGTTAAAAATTGGTCTGCTTTCTTTTTAGTTACTTAACTGACGTTGGATCATTGAATTAATGAATCTGGTCTCTGTTCTCTTTTGGTTTGACTTGGATGTAAATGTTTGGATGAGAATCCTGGGATGTATCAATTCTAGACAGTTGTTTGTATTGGGGAAGCTGAGGAATATAAAAACAGAAAAATGAAAAAGAAACAGAGGTTACCAGAAGTGGTAAGAATCATTGAAGGACAGTGGCAGGAAGTACCAGGACAAAATCAAAATTGTATCAAAGACAATTTTGAAGATTCATTACTTCTAAAAAGCAGCTTATACCACAGTCGCAGGTGCTTTATAAAAATATTTTGAATTTCTTATGACTTACACAGAATATTTAATAAATGCACACTCTAATATTACCATGCACCATTTTAATTTGAAACAGGTTTATGGAGATTTAATAGGATATTTGCTTTGAGTGGGTGGGGTGGACAAATGTGATAAAAAGAACCATTTACCTGAGATCTGAGAAAGACCCGTGGGAAAGGTACTTTACTGGGTAGGATTAATCATCCTCTAAAATTTCAAGTTCATTTACATATATTTCTGAGATACACTGAGCCACATTCTTTCCTCAGAAGCACCATTTGTTCAGTTTGCTGCGACCAGATGCTATAAGGCTATTGTTGTGACGGTACTTAAACCCATTCTGTTTGGGTAGAGCATCCTTTGAAATTTTCTTATACCTGCTTTTCTCTTGTACAATGAGGAAAATTCATTTCCTTCCTGTCGAGAAAAGTTAATGATAATTTTCCATTATATTAAAATATTATCCATTGTTATGACTTTAGTATATTGTTTCTGCTGAAATCACCATGTGTTGCAGAGTTTAGCAATGCCAAGGCCCAGGCACTTGTGTGTTAGCTCAGAGTTTCTCTTTAAAAATTGTTTTTTTCAGATGAGTTATGACCAAAAAAAAAAAAAAAAGACA